>NC_134784.1:47884011-47886511 GCF_046742065.1 Oratosquilla oratoria | reverse complement strand
ATACGGCAACGACGATGATAACAGCGTTCTCTTCCGTAAGGACGCAATAGACAGAATATTGAAAACTAGGTAACAAACAAAGAAGCAGACAGATAGACAGACAAGCAAACAAACAAATACAAACACAACAATAGTGAGTCAGAAATAATGGAGGCCGACAATACTGAGGAGCGCTGTAGTATTCAAGCTTTGTAAACGCAGAGAGAATGTGGGAAAGAAACCCGCCTCCTATTCGTGGGTCTGGTGCTCCTTGAGTGTGTTTGTGTAGGAGGGGAGAATTGTTGCGGACGATAATGATAGTGGTTGAGGAACGGGAATACCTACGGTAATACTGGATAGAGAACTGGTTCCAGATACTCATAAGTATGTACGATATCACAACTCGCCGGAAAATGTCATTCGAAAGATTACTCTTAAAGCAGAGATGGTATGCTTAAAAAAAAAAAAATCGTAGATTAAAGACTGATTCACTCGAAGTATGATAAGAGCACATCTGTTAATAACAGCTTGCG
Organism: Oratosquilla oratoria; assembly: GCF_046742065.1. Lineage (NCBI taxonomy): Eukaryota > Metazoa > Arthropoda > Malacostraca > Stomatopoda > Squillidae > Oratosquilla > Oratosquilla oratoria. The sequence goes on along the minus strand of NC_134784.1, from coordinate 47,885,999 downwards.
CTTGTGCACACAATTTTTGTATTTTGAATGCAGTTTGTGTTGTACATTCTCGGTAGCAATTCCACAAAAAAAAAAAAAAGCAGAAATGAAGACGCTCAACAATGCACGTTAAAATGGCCTCATTTGCCCCTTTTGCCACAAAATGTGCGTTCTCTTGATATTTTGCACTTACCATAATTGTTTGAATGTGCTAAAAAGCCGAAGGGATTGTGGGCAAGATAAAGGATATCCATGCGGGAAAGTAAAAAATTATAATACAGGAACTCCAACTCACAAGTACGAAAAAAAAACATCACTAAGTTCATCATATCTTTAATTTCTAATATTCATATTCAATTGTAGTTAATAAACAACAGTTATAATGAGGTTATCGGTGGTTACAAGCCGAATTTTTTAATATAGAATATTAAGAAATTCAACAATTAATATTCTTTATTCAAATATACTATTTCTTACCGAAATGAACTTAAATTCAAAATCGAAAATTGTGAATATAGGTTAGATATAAGATTGAAATAGCTAAAGTACATACACATACCAACAGCTTTTTCCCCTTACAAGGGAGGCATCCAGAAACCAAAGGCATAAATTCCACTTCTACCCATTCCATCCCCACATACTTCCACTCTCCCATTCACCCCCCTCACTCCCTTCCATGTATCACAACATCATCCATACACAACCATTCTCCATTCACCCCTATCTTCTGTCTTATCCCTTCCTTCCTCAATAGACATTCGCCTCTTTCTCATTGCCCCTTTTATCCCATATATCCATCTTATGCTTGACCATGCTGTGGATGCTGTGGATGTACTGTGTCTTGCGACACTGCTTCTGACCCAGGGCGGTGGGCAGGGTGCAGGGATGACCCGTCATCCAGGAGGTGCTCAGATGAGAGGAAGGGTGGGAGGGGTGTGGAGTGTATTTAGGGATGAAATGGGTGGGGGTGTATTTATGCCTTTCCCTTTTTGGCTACCTCCCTTGGAAGGAGGAAAAAGCCTTGGTATATGTATGTATGTATGTATGCTTGACCACCTCCACATGTTCTCTCCTTCCACCTCTGCCCTCCACACCTTTCTTCACTTATTCTTTCCATGTTTCCAAACTATCCCAATACTCTTTCATCACCCCTATCTCCCAACTCCCTTTTCATTCCGATTCTCCTCCTCACCTCCTCGTTCCTCACTTTATCAAGCCTAGTTACCTCTACCATATTTTTCAGGCATTTCATTTCAAACACATTCAAACTTCTCTCTTCCTCTCTTATGTTCCATGATTGTGCCCCATGCAGTCCTGTCGGCATAATCCCTCCCTCATATATTCTCCTCTTAGCATCCATTCACAAATGTCTATGTCACATTACACAATTTAATCCTACAAGTCATTTACCTGGTTCTCTCCATTACATGTACCTCCACCTCCACTCCTCCCCTTTCCGCCACACTCGCACCCAAGTAGATAAAGCTATCTACTTCCGGCAGTCCCTCCCATAAAACTCACTTCCAATTTGTTACCATTCTCTACCCTTGTATATTTCATCAAATTACATTTACCCACATTTATCTTAAACTTCCTTCTTTCGCACATCTTCCCAAACACTGTCACTAACTTTTTTAATCCATCTTCTGATCCTGCTACAAGCTCAGTGTCGTTAGCAAACAACGGTTGGCTTATCTCCCATTTTATCCCATTTTCTTCAACCGTCTCCAAGGGCCCATTACCTTTGCGTTTATCTCGCGCGCACACACACACACACACACACACACACACACACACACACACACACACACACACACACACACACACACACACACACACACACACACACACACACACACACACACACACACACACACACACACACACACACACACACACACACACACACACACACACACACACACACACACACACACACACACACACACACACACACATACACCCAAACACAATGGGTTAAGGAAAATACTAGATATAGAAACAATGAG
>NC_134784.1:47874011-47876511 GCF_046742065.1 Oratosquilla oratoria | reverse complement strand
TATTTATATTAGAATCATACATCATAATAACGTTTCTAAATTTGAACAATTTAGTGTTTTATTGATATGATAATTTATAAAAATTCGGTAACTATGTTAACCCTAATGAGTATAGTTCAATATAAAGTCTCACAAGGAACAAGAAGGACATAAGGAGATCCAATCAGCATTTTCAGCAATATTAATAAATGAAAGTAAACAATACTTTAAGAGGACACCTAAAAATTATCATCTAAGATATTATAAAGAAAAAATAGTTTTACATATTGAAAAATTGAGCTGTGGAACAATCTCCCAATTTCGGTTGTCGAGGGAGATAATATTAATGGTTTCAGATCTAAGCTTAATAAGTTTCTGAAATAGTTTATGAATAAAAAAACTTACCCGTAGATAAATTTTTCGTTCCTGCAGAGGATCTATCTATTTTTTCATTTCTTACATTTGATAATAAAAAAGCGAAGCTACCATATAAAAAAAAAAAAAAAATTGAAAGAGAAGGGATAAAATCACAGCAAAATATCTCATGCGAGCACATCAGTGTTCATCAGATAATGTAAGCAATATTTACAATTGTATTCACCTATTCACGCTACCTCACAAAGCTCATAGAACCTCACAACGTATAACAATACAACATACAATGAATATCAGAAGTGTGCAAAAATATGTGCTCTATGTTTATTCACTTATTTGCCATGGAGGTTGCAAAAGCATAAAAAATCGAATATAAAACAATCCCGTGGATCTAATGCTAAAATAAAATAAAAGATAAACACCACAAACGCGCAGAAGAGGGTCGAACAACACGACCGTTTCTTTTGCACGACTTCTGAAATACAATGTATCCCCCCCGCCCACACACACTTTATGGAGCATTGGTAGAGTTCCCGGTCGCCACTATGGCGGTCCGGATTCGAATCACGTCCAGAGCTGAAATAATTCTAGTATCGCTGTGCTGCGAGTCGCTACTTCAACTCTCGTGGGCTGGTAGTTGGGTGTGTGTGTGCATGTAAGGTCACAACATTACCCATAGATCGGTCATATACAGTATAAGCTCTGAGCTCTCTTTCGAAAGGGAAATATATGTCGATCACGAGTCCGACACGTGATCCAAGACCATGTTGAATCACACACACACACACACACACACACACACACACACACACACACACACACACACACACACACACACACACACACACACACACACACACACACACACACACACACACACACACACACACAACTCGTGGCGCTGTGGTTAGAGTTCCCGGATGTCATTAAGGCGGTCCGGGTTCAAATCCCGCCCAGGTCTGAAATTATTTCAGTACCGCTGCGTTGCGAGTTGTTATTCCAACTCTCGTGGGCGGGGAGTTAGAGGTATGTGTGCGTGTAAGGTCACAGCATTACCCATAGATTGGTCATATATGAGCTCTGAGCTCACTTCCGGGAGAGAAATAACTGTCAATCACGAGTCCAACACGTGATCCAAAACCATAGTGAATCATACACACACATACACACACACACACACACACACACACACACACACACACACACACACACACACACACACACACACACACACACACACACACACACACACACACACACACACATATATATATATATATATATATACATATATATATACATATATATATATATATGTATATATTTATACATATATATATATATATATATACATATGTGTGTGTATACGTGTATATATATTTTTTTTCACTCGGTATACATCCCTAGATGACGTTTTGATATGATTACACTTGCATTGGTAGTTTACACCTCTTGAAAAGACACCCAAATATCGCGTTTTCTGAGTGACATTTCCCCATAAAATCCATTGTAATGTCATTGTTGTATCCATGATCTATTAACCGCCACCAAATGCATGCAAAAGGCCCATGCACTAGCCCAATTACATATTATCGTATACATGTAGATATTCGGCATAATTGAAGCAGATTTTCAGTGAAATTTACAATGTTTGTCCAGTACGTCAGACTAAATCAGAATATTTCTTGTGCAATTTTCCTTTGTTTTCTGCTAACACTATTGCACATACAACGATACAAAGATATACAAGAGAATTGAAGAAATAATAAAAATAAATTGGCATTTAAGCAAGTTTATTTGTTATTACATATAATTTTCCAAACCTCTGTAATAAGGTTACATGTACGTGTATCGTTGTAGAAGGTAAAAGTTACATCACTGATAACTAGTCAGTATTATTATTGTCCAGATCGGAGTCTGTCAGTTCTGCAGTAGGCTCGTCTTCACGTGGCTGGTTGCTACACAGTTGTAGCTTGCACATATATGTGCACTTGAGGCCATTCACCAGACCTGTGCACTCTGGCAATTTGCAGGAGTTTGTACAATTGCAGGAGAGAAGTTCAAGTACGGTATCTGGTGCGGGAAACCCACGCTTCTACTCAATGGCCAGTTTCCCATCCTCATCTGCTGTCCAACCATTGTCCTT
>NC_134784.1:47846511-47851511 GCF_046742065.1 Oratosquilla oratoria | reverse complement strand
ATACAGATTTCCTGTACTTCTGATATTATTTCTCCGGTAGTGGGTTTAAAGTGTACATTTTAAAATGTGTTATAATATTACAGTTTTCCATAGGAAATGTTTTGAGACCCAAAAATCATAGTCTGCTTAATCCCGATCGTTGCACACAGTAACTAAATGTATTAATCCTTTCCAGAATAAAGAATTTAAAAATATTCTTAAAAAAAAATTCTTTACAGCCTTTTATAATTCATGTCTACTCTCTTTTTTATTTATGTGTCTGTTATCAACATTAGAAAAGAAGAGTAGAGAAGTGGAACAAGGAGACAATTTTGTGTCGTTCTTTGACGTCACATCTTCCTCCCAGCGGATCCGGTGAATCCAGGGAAAAGTTGAATAATCAAGTAGCAACATCTCTAGGGAGTTCGATGATTAGTTCGTGCTCGAGTCGTGATTGCAACCTTACAAATCAATTTCTACCTACAGATGTGAAGAATATTTTTTTTTTTATATTTACTTATCAGTTTACTTTTCTATTTATCTATCTATTTATCTGCCTATTTGTCTACTTATTCATCATATTATTTATTCATTTATCTATTTTTATATTTATCTATTTTTTTATTTGCTTTTTATTTTATATTTTTTCATATCTATTTATTTACACATATATTCACTTATTCATTCATATATCCATTATCTTAATTTTTCAGTTATTTATTTGTCTATTTATTTATTTGTTTATTTATCTATTTACTTATTTAATCATTCCTTTTTCATTTGTATATTTATTAATTTATTTATATATGTATTTACTTATCTATCTATTTATGTGTCTATTTTTTTTTACTTATTTTACATTTCTATCTATATCAATTTACAATTTTTTCTATCACAGTAAACGCATAAAATTATAAAAAAAAGTATGGCTTGGGTGACTTATAGTTAAATTCTAGTTTAATATTAACAAAAGTTGTATGGCTTATATATGGAGTTCTTAATTGTTCACATTAGTATAGAATTTACATAAGAGTATGTCAAATAGTTAAACGTTTTCTTTTATCAACACACAAATGCAAGTATACGCAGAGCCGACTCTTCTCCGCCTCTGAATTGAATAACCTTGGGACACGATGGAGGTTGATGGTGCCTGATGACGATAACAACCATGTCAATCGCGCCTGCTTTGCATAACGGGCCTCCTACGCTGCATCATTTAGGCCAAATTAATGTAATTAGTATTTAGTTTTACCCTAGTCTGACAGTCGAGTCACACCAAAGTTAGTTTAATTGGTGTGAAAGGAAAGTTAGGACCATACAGTACGTTTGTGAGGACAAAATGGGATACTTGTTACCGCCATACTGGACGTACATTCAACCAATAATTCAGGAAGTTTTGCGTGTGTTCGCCGCCTTTTGATGATGTTCCTGGGCGCAAGCGTAATGAGTCCTGCTCTCAGCTGTCCAAACCAGGTCTCATAGATACTGCTTCCTGTTGTAACTGTAGCTATTAAACGCAACTAACAATGAAGCAAATTTCACTATACGACTAGATTTTGACTTAAGAAAAAAGTTATGAACATTTCACTCTCAGGTATGAGTAAATTTCTGAAATATGTATATATATATATATATATATATATATATATATATATATATATATATGTATGTATGTATATGTATATATACTGTATTAATCCAAGGGCAGGACGCAACTATGAAACAAAACTGTTGTCTGAATTCTCGCTGCGACGAATGTAAACATGGCTATAAAGAATATGAATGCTAGGATTGTTTGGGTCGATGTGTTCTTGCCAAATATAAAGCATCACCAGGCAGAATTATTCCAGCTGATTATTAAATGATATTCTGGAGGTCTTTTTCACACAAACACGCACACATGAACATACAAACACACACACATATGCACACACACACACATAAACACACACACAAACACACACATACACATACATACACACACACACACACACACACACACACGCATATACACATACACACATGCACACATACACACACACACACACACACACACACACACACACACACACACACACACACACACACACACACACACACACACACACACACACACACACACACACACACACACACACACACACACACACACACACACACACACACACACACACACACACACACACACATACACACACACGCACACGCACACACACACATAAAGACACAAACAAACACTCAGAGAAGACTAAGGAAAATGGAGAACGCATGGTGGCAGGCTAGGGCTCTAGAGATCCAGGGCTTTGATGACAGACACGACTCATTTCGGCTTTTACAATGCCATCAAAGCAGTACACGGTCCCACGAAACGAAACATCACACCAGTGAGATCATCAGAGGGTGTTCTCCTGAAAGAAAACAAATTTTCATCACATGGGCTGAACATGTTGGCAATCTTCTCAACCAAATGAACCCCACCGACCCTATCATTCCAAACTAACTACTAGAGCTACCCACAATCACAGCTCTCGACACCCCACCAGAATTTGCGGAGACGCTGCAAATCATAGAAACCTCTGAGAACAACAAAAGCGCTGGTCCAGATGGCTTGCCCTCCGAAATCCTGAAAAAAGGCGGACATCTTTTCCACCAACGACTCCACCAAATGGTCATAGATGTGTGGGCAACTGAAAACGTCCCCCAAGAGTGGAAAAATGCTAACATAATCACCATCTACAAGAAGAAAGGTGATAAGTCACTTTGCGGAAACAGCCGAGGCGTATTTTTGTTGACCATAACAGGGAAGGTCATGTTCGCATGACTGACTAATCACGTTACTGAAACTGTCCTATCCGAGACACAATGAGGCTTCAGAAAAGACAAAGGTACCTCAGACATGATAGTCTCCGTACACTAAATTCAACAGAAACCTCAATAACAGAACCTTGATCTATCTCTGGCCTTTATTGACTTCACAAATACATTTGGCAGAGTAAACAAGAAATTTCTCTTGAGTGTCCTCCATAAGTTTGATTCCCTTCCAAAATTTCTCAATATCTTCAAAAGCTTCATGAGGGAATAAATGACTGTGCACAGAGCTTTCCACTAATGAAGTGTGAATTAAGTAAGGCTGCGTCCTAGTACCATTGATATTCAACCTGTTTCTCACTGCTGTCACAGCCTTTAGCTACAGTAAGTTCATTGATGGCGACGGAGTGCAGATGCTATAGCACCTAGAAGAGAACCTCGTTAACCTCCGTCACCTGTAGGCCCGCACTAATGTATATATATATATATATATATATATATATATATATATATATATATATATATATATATATATATATATATATATATATATATATTATATATATATATATATATTGTATATTTATTTACTCATTTATTTGTATATTTATTTACTATTCATCTAAATATTCATTTTTATGATATTCTTTTTTCATTGATTTATTTTCATGTACAGTATATTTATCTAGTTATCCGTTTATCTTAATATGTATTTACCTATCTTCTATTTATCAAGTTTAGTTATCTATATATTTATTCATTTATCTATTCATTTGTTTATTTATTGACTTATCTATCTATTTATTTATTTACTTATTTATTTATCTATATATTCATCTACTCAAATTATTTCTTTATTCATATGTTGTTTATCTATATATTTATTTATTTATATTTATTTATTTATTTATTTGTTTGCTTATTATTCATTTATTCATTTATTCATTTATTCATTTATTCATTTATTCATTTATTCATTTATTCATTTATTCATTTATTCATTTATTCATTTATTCATTTATTCATTTATTCATTTATTCATTTATTCATTTATTCATTTATTCGTTTATTCGTTTATTCATTTATTCATTTATTCATTTATTCATTTATTCATTTATTCATTTATTCATTTATTCATTTATTCATTTATTCATTTATTTACTTATTTATTTATTTATTTATTTATTTATTTATTTATTTATTCATTCATTCATTCATTTATTTATTCATTTATTTATTTATTTATTTATTTATTTATTTATTTATTTATTCATTCATTCATTCATTCATTCATTTATTTATTTATTTATTTATTTATTTATTTATTTATTTATTTATTTATTTATTTATTTATTTATTTATTTATTTATTTATTTATTTATTTATTTATTTATTCACTTATCTATCTATCTATCGATTTGTTTATTTATATACTTAGTTTTAGAGAGGGAATAAGTCATTGAGAACTTTTCCCCGGGGCGGCACTTAGGCATGTAAGGGCTCTACTATATTGTAAAATTCTAGAAGTTTTCTCGTGCAAGCGCGTGTGTGTCTGAGGCCGTGCTTGCTCTCATGTAATGAACAGTTGTTTTCAAGGTGACATTCTACAGCATATCTTATAAGTGTTTCCATTATTTTTCTTATCACCGAATTCAGGCCTATTGATCAATATGTGTGCATTCTCTTATCTCGCATTTTTAAAGGAGGAGTAACGTTTGCTTATTTCCATTTAATTAGTACACACTCAGTCGGGATATTCTTTTCCTAGTGGATAGTAATAAATTTTTCATTTCTCCCAGATTTTATTGGTACTAACCGTTGGGTCTTTGTGTTTTATCCATTATGAGTTTAATAATATATCTTCCAATATTTTCATTCGTAGAGAGTTACAGATGTAAATGTCCATAAAACGTGACACATTAATCAAATAATACTTAACTTTAAGGTATTTTGTTTATGAATATGGATTTAGAATTGTTGTTTAAGACATTGAACATACCTTCAGTTGAATGTATTAATAGATCGATGACAGAAAAAAGTGAGGCAATATTTTCCTTCATCGAGTATCAACAAAATCTCATATTTCTGAGTAATAAGTTATAATGAAAAAATCTACGAGTCTATTATATCAACGGTTATACCTGCTATCTATCTATTGCACTTTGATTATAGTTTTTGTCAGTCTTTGTGTATTTTTGTTCATAGTACTAACC
>NC_134784.1:47829011-47831511 GCF_046742065.1 Oratosquilla oratoria | reverse complement strand
TTCTGAACATGCGGAGGGATTCAAAATAAGCTAATAGTATACACAGGCATAACAGACTCGCGAACATGCACACCTCATGAAGTTGAAATTCCTTTATAAGACTTGAATATGCGAAGTAAAATGTAACAAGATAATTTGGTTGAGAAAAGCTTGAGTATAAGCTCATATTAAATGAAAGGGAAATCACTTAATCTGAATTTGTAAAAATAGTTCAAGAAAATCAGAAAAAGAAACATATATCTAAATTCATAAAAGCCTTCTAATGAGGGACACATTAGCGGACACGCAAAATCAGTGAGTGTACAATGTACTAATGGAATAATGATGGAAGCTTGAGCATGTGCAAAAAGCTCAATGTAAAATATAGATTCTTTGATATATACTGTGGTGTTAACTTGAACCTGCACAGGCAATCATAAAAAGCCAACAAAAGTATATTAAGCACAGATTCAGGAACATTTTAAAATATTTAAGTATTTTTGGCTGTCTCTAACAGATTCTGTGTCGCGAACCCACACTTGTAAATTCAATTACAAGAATACTGATAATTAAGTCTACCTTGAGAATGGTTAAGCAAGGTTATAGGCCATTGTGAATTTATTTTCCGGTTTCTTCCATTCAGGAGTCTAGCTGTGGCTGAAACCGCTTCAGGTGTTTATCGAAATAAACACGATGTGTGGACAGAGGTTTTATGAGGACGTCATTTTGCTTGTTAGAGCTTTTTAAGTACATAGTCGTTAATACACATGAAGAATAATACATTTGAAAAAGCTGTAACAAGCGAAACGCCGTACTAATAGAGGCTCCGTCCTCACAATTGTTGTTTAATTTCGATAGACTTGTCGGCAACTGACTCTTTCATACTTCACTGGTTATCACACTGGGCTTCCACGGGCTTCACCAGTGCCGACAGTTGAGATTTCGTTCGAGTAAAAATGACCTCGGTTACATTATTCTATCATCTCCAAATATTAGATTATCTTTCCGTCATATATAGCAATGATGAATGATGAACTAAGAGATTATGAACCTATACGAAAGTTAGACATACTATTGAAATGTTAGTAGAGAAATCTAGATTTCTGTTGGCGACGTCGTATTCTAGTTAAAGTGGAGGTTGGAGGTAGGATGTGGGAGAAAAAAATAGCCTTGTATGATAACCCATAGCCCTATGTGATAGCCCCTTTTAACCGATGTTTTTGGATTGTCAGAACATGTGCCAATCAGCAAGTATCACAAACGAGTTCCAATCTCCATGGTTGCAAGACGAAAATACTGTAATGCACAACTTATTGCTCCTACTTTTTCAATCATTTGTGTCAGTCTCATGTACCCCATGATAAAATTTCACATGATGATTGGTCAGAAAATACTTCATAAACTATTGAATCAATCTTTATTTAAGAGGGGAAGCATATTTCGTGCGGCAATGAGTTGAAGAAATAAAGTATACATCGATTATACTCACGAAACTAGATTTATTGTCATACTTTCTGAAGGCATGCATACTACAGTTAAAGAACCACTAGATAATGTAATATTAGTTGATTCGTACATAAAAAGATATCTTGTTTCTAGTCTACATATTCGTTAAAATTCCTGGTGAGATGAATTGCTGTACGAATGAATTTCTTAACAAATGGCCCATACCATTAGCTTTAATATTTTATCTGCATAGTAGAGTACACGGAAAGTTCACATAACGCACACATAATGAACTAAATCAAGTGCGTAGCGCAAATGTGAATATTCACTCTGGAAAGACGTAAACTGCGAGGTGATCAAGAAGAGGTATTCAAATGGGTCAAGGGCTTTAACAATGGTGATGTAGATAAGGTTATCCTATTAAATTAAGACAGTAGGATAGGACTCGTAGCAATGGGTTTGAGTTAGATGAGTTTAGATAAGAAAGACATGGGCAAGAACTGGTTTACCAATAGATTATTTAACAGATGGAATAGACCCTGTAATGAACACCGAATCTATAGGTTTTTTAAGCGAAGGTTAGATAACTTTATGGACGACGATGACAGGTGGTAATGGATGCGGAACTGCCTAGTGTAGGCTTTATAGTCTCTTGCAGTCTCCTTCATTCGTATGTTCTTATGTAAAAGACTCCTGGGGAGAGCTCCCAACTTTAGTCATTTAAAAATTAGGTGAGTTTACGACATTAGACGCATCACTGTATCCGAAGCTGTCACTCTTGTCTTGTGTGCTTGAACTGCATGTCATTGCTGAATTTTAAATCGAGTCAATACTCAAGACTTTAGATTTTGTAATGACCGGTGATGGTAAAAGTAGTGTATGATCAATATTGCTGGGTAGATGCGCAGAAGAATATGGATAATTTTTCTGTGATTTAACGTCATTTCAGACCTTGTATATAGACTTCAGTTTGAAATGCACACAAATGTGCGGTACAGATTAAGGAGTTGTAGGCGGGAAATATGCAAATGTCAATTAAGGAGACGCGTTTAGCGGGTTTGTGGCTCAACAAGCC
>NC_134784.1:47794011-47814011 GCF_046742065.1 Oratosquilla oratoria | reverse complement strand
AGCCATTGAAATTGAGGAGGTAAAAATATCTTGACTAATATCTTCAATTACAAATTGCATTATGATTTCCTCTTTGACTGAGTGCTTGCCATTTTTCTATGAACAATTGACCTCACAAATGACAACATTGGTGAAAATATATTGCTCACAATTTAACTTCACCTTGTAAATAACATGGAATTCTGTATATTGTACATTGCCTGTTGTCTGAAATACGTTTCTATAGATTAGATATTTCAGTGGCCATGAATTATGTTATTAGTGGTAAGCCTTGGTTGCTGAAATATTTTACTCGGAAATAGAGTTAGACGACCATGCATGCAGATATCTTGCTAACATGAATGTTCTGTTTTCTACCATAAACTAAATAGATTCGTCTAATATTAGCCCAGATGATATTTGCAAGCTCAGTAGAACTTAAAAGGTCTAACCAATTATAATGTTACGTCTCTTGCGCTTGAGATATATTTATGAATTCAAATTTTTAAAATACCAGACGGTAAAGAACCCGTAATTCTTTTCTGCGATGCTCCTTAACGTTATTTACGCAATAAAGAAAACTCTTTTTCTCTTATGTATATAGCTTCCTCTCCCTCCACTATGCAGTTTCCGATGACTTCGTTCGACACAATACATTTCTCATGCATTCAACCCAATTCGGTTCTTTTTAAGCACACTGAACCCAGAGCCCCTTCCCATCACTGAACACTCGAAACCCGTCCTTCCTCCGCTTCTGAGTATGCGTCGCTGCTTCGATGTCGGTCGTAAGCAATACCGAGACGGCCACCGCGCCAGGCATAGATATTCAGGACCTTAATGGAGGCCACGGGTGGGATACGAAGAGGAGGGGAAGGGAGGGGAGGGGTGGGGAATGGGGTAGGGGAAGATAGATGGGGAGCATGAGAGGATAGTCGTGGGGGTAGGAGGAAAAAGATAGATGGGAGAGATAAAGATAAAAAAACATTGCAGGTGTGGTTGGCTATGGGGAGGAAGATTGATGACGGGGAACCAGAGGAAGGAGTAACAAAAGTAGAGAATGAAAAATAAAAATGGATATAGTGAAGAAAATCGAGTCTGAATGGAGAAGGAGTGAGAGCAGATTAGAGAATAATGAATAAAGATGTAAAGAAAAGTGATTCTGGAATAAGATAAAAAGTTTTTTAATATAATGACACTTCAGCGGAATATAATCGTCGAGTGGTTAGAAGAGGGAAACTTCTAAAAAGGGCCATCATAAAATAAAATAAAAAGTATGTTAGAGGATAATGAACAAGACGGGAGAGAATGAACATGCCAAATGTATTGCATGTAACTATATGAGAATAAAAACATAGACGAGCTATCTTTCGTCGGAGGAAATAACGAGAGAAAAAAAAGGACGAGAACGGAACAAGATGGGAAAGGATGGATATGCCGAATGTACTGCAAGTAACTATATGAGAATAAAAACATAGACGAGCTATCTTTCGACGGGAGGAAATAATGAGAAAAGAAAGAAGGACGAGAACGGTAATAGAAAAGAGAAAGTAGAGAGTAAGGGAGAAGAGATGGTCGAGAAGAAGAATAAAAGGTTTGGGAGAAAAATTCAAAGAATTGAGGTAAGGGAAGATAAAACGAAAACCAATGAGAAAGAAAATGAGAAAAAGACAAAGAGGAAGGAGGAAAGATGTTTAAAGGAGGGTAGTGAAAGAAAAATTAGGTTGAAATGTTAAAGAAACTAGTGGACAGAGACATATTGAAGAGAAAAAGAATAGCTACAAGTGAGAGATGATAAGAACGAATAAAGCAAAATCAAAGAATTATAGTAAAATAGAAAATAGGAACAACGAAAAAAAAAAGAATTACAGGGTAAACGATAATTAAGAGAAACTAAAGATGAGAACAGGAAAACGAAGTTGACTGCTTAATCAAATAGATTACCACAGCAAGAAACTATCATCCGAAAAGCAACTGGAAGATGAAAATAAAGGTGCACGTAAATCTCCTGCAGAAGTAAACAACAAACATCATAACAAGAGAGGATTAGAGAGAAAGAACCATGCAGGGAGAAATAGAAGAAAAAAAGAGAAAGAGAAAGAGAAAGAGAAAAGAGAAAGAGAAGCACACACACACACACACACAACACACACACACACACAACACACACACACACACACACACACACACACACACACACACACACACCACACAGGGGAAACACAAGAAAAAGGAGAGAACAAGATAGAGTAGGAAAGGGAGAGAAAGAGAGAGAGAAGGAGAAAGAGAATTATTTCGGTACAGCTGTGCTTCGGGTCGTTATTCTGACTCTCGTGGGCGGGGAGTTGGGTGTGTGTGTTTGTGTAAGGTAAAAATATATACATATGTATGTATACATACACACTGTCGATCACACACACACACGTGATCCACACAGACCACACACACACACAAGTGAATACACACACACACACACACACACACACACACACACACACACACACACACACACACACACACACACACACACACACGTATATATATATATATATATATATATATATATATATATATATATATATATATATATACGTATATATATATAAATGTATATATATATATATACATATATATATATATATAGATATGTATATAAATAAATATATATATATGTATATATATATATATGTATATATATGTATATATATACATATATATATATATATATATATATATATATTATATATATATATATATATATATATGTCAACAGGAAAAATGAGAACGGAGGGGGGAATCGGCATAGTCGGAGTCAACTGATATGTATAGAGAACGGATAAGGGTATGCAGGCAAATAGAGAGGGAGGGATATGGCAACGATGAAGTGTATAAGCTGTTCATTTTCTGAGATTGTATGTACTTTGAGAATGTCCTGGAAAGGACAAAACGTCTGTGAATAATACTACAAATATTCTCTGTGTTTAGCTCACACCCTTCCTTATAAGAACATAAGAATGAAGGAGACTGCAAGAAACTATGAGGCCTACACTAGGTAGTTCCATGTCCATTATCACCTGTCATCCCCTTTCATAAAGTTGTCTAGCCGATTCTTAAAACAACTGATAGATTCAGCATTCACAACATGGTCACTAAGTTTGTTCCATTCGTTGACCACCCTAACACCTATTCTTGCCTATTTCCTTCTTAAATCTAAAATTGTCCTGTTTAAATCCATTACTGCGAGTCCTGCCCTGTTGTCTTAATATGATGACCTAGTTTGTGTCACCCTTGTTAAAGCTTTTGAATCACTTAAACGCCTCTGTTAGATCACCCCGCACTCTGCATCTTTCCAGAGAGTGTAAGTTAAAGTATCTAATCCTCTCTTCGTAAGGTAAATTTCTGAGCCCCATGTATCAATTTGGTCATTCTCCCCTGTACTGATTCTAGTGAATTGATATCCGTTCTATAAGACGGAGACCAAAACTGTACCGCATAGTCAAGGATGGATCTAACTAACGCTAGACAGAGTTTCATGATTACCTCTGCACTTCTATTCGTAACCGTCCTAGCAATGAAACCTAATGGTCTGTTTGCTTTATTCCTGGCGCTAATGCACTATTTCCTGAATTTAAGGTCAGGACTCACTAGAACTTCCAAGTCTCTCTCGCACTCAGTTTTCTCTAAAAACGTGTTATCTAAGCTATATATATTTTCGGACTTATGTAGCCCTACGTTTAACACGTTGCAGTTTGAGATATTGAGGTTCATTTGTCATTTCACCGATCATGTGCACAATTTGTTAAGATCGTCCTGCAGAATCTCGGCGTCATCTCCTGACCTAATTTGGCGTCCTATTTTAGGACAGAAGACAGGGGTGAATGGAGAATGGTTGTATATGGATGATATTGGGATAGCATGAGGTGGAATGGGCGGGGGGATGGGGGGTGAGGTAGTATGTGTGAACAAAATTTGACGCAGCCCGAAGGGATTTCTCCCCGTCCTCTCATTTTATGCAATGGGGGGACGGAGAGGGGGGTCGCCGATTTAATGAAGCGGCCTTGCTGTGGATGTGCTGTGTCTTGCGACACTGCTTCTGACCCAGGGTAGTGGACAAGATGCAGGGATGACCCGTCATTCAGGAGGTGCTAAGATAAGAGGGAGGGTGGAGGGGTGTGGAGTGTATTCAGGGATGGAATGGGTGGGAATGATTTTATGCCCTTTTCTTTTTGGCTACCCCCCTTGTAAGGGGGAAAAAGCCTTGGTATATGTATGTATGTATGTATTTTAGTGTCGTCTACAAACTTACTAACATCACTATTAATCCTATTGTTCAAGTCGTTTATGTACAAAATGAACAATAAGGGACCCAAACCCGACCCCTGGGGGACCCCACTAGAATCCCCCCCCCATTTAGATTTTACACCCTTGATGGTGACCCACTGTTTTCTGTCACTGATCCACTCTCTAATCCATTCTAACACTTTTCCTCCTATTCCATGGGTTTTGATTTTATTTAGTATTCTCCGGTGAGGCACCTTGTCGAACGTTTTGCTAAAGTCAAGGTAAATAATATAGTAACTCTCATTGTCATCTGACGCCTTATATACTTTAGTGTAAAAGGATAAAAGATTAGTCACCCATGACTTCCCCTTGGAGAAACCTTGCTATGTGTCATTAATCAAATTAAATTATGTCTCTCGATGTGTTCTCTGAGTCCATTAACTGTTATTGTTTCAAGCATTTTCCTATAACTGATGTCAAACTGATTGACCTGTGGTTGCATATAGACAATTTATCTCCCTTTTTGAAAAAAGGAACAACGTTTACCTGCCTACAAGTAATAGGCACAAAACCAGTGTCTACCGACTAATTAAATATTTCTGTTAATTGGTCGCATATTTCATAATTAGAATTTTTAAGCACTCTCGGAAAATTTTCATCTGGACCCGGGGATTTTGTAGCTCTAAGTCTTTCAATCTGCTTGACTACTTTTACTTTACTAATGCTGATATTAGTGTACTTACTTCATCCCCACTGAAAATCGGATCGCAGTTAGGAACCTTATCTTACCTCTCCCTAGTAAACACAGAGAAAACAATTGTTAAACGCCTTACTCATTTTTCCTCCGATTTTATCATGACATTTCCGTCATTTTGAATTGGGCCTATCCTTTCATTATTATTTGTTCCGTACAGATGAAAGAAATCCTTTGGGGTGATTCTCGTTTGTCTGGCAACCTTAATTTCATAGTTACGTTTTGCTGTGCGCGTATTCTTTTCAACCAGTTTTGTCATGTCGTTATATTTGGATCTAAGATGTATTCCCCCGTTTTGTTTTGTTTTTTCTTACGTAAAGTCCTCATTTCATTCCGATCTCATATTTCAGCCCGTCTGTCATCCATTTGGGAGTATTACTATTCTTCCGTAATGACTTGGGGGGAATAAATTTATTTTGTGCTCTTAAAATTGAATCTCTTAGGTCACTCTACATTTCGTCCGAATTGCTGACCTGGGTGTTGACCCCGAGCCCGCAAGTGACTCGAACCAAAGTATGCATACCCACCGTGACCGGAATCTGACCGCTCTAATGACGTCCGAACTGATCGTTTATCTAACCCCACTACAGCACCTTGGGTCGATCCCGTAAGTGATCAAATGTCTCATATAGCTTCTCATCTTGTCAAAATTGGCTCTCCTGAAGTCCGGTAATTGAACGTTATTCGTATATTTTAATTTTCCATAGGCTTTACTTTGGACATATGTTCCTTTGAAAGGATGTTTATGACTTCATTATGGGTGGTCATGTTGCTATATCACGATATCGTGTTCAAGACCCTTCTTCAGTTGCTTTTAAGGATATTCCATCTAATATGGATAAGAATTATTCTAGTGCTTTATGTAATCATGTTACTTTATATACTTATGTTTCTACACTTGCTTTTCACTGGGGGAGGTTACTGGTCACCTGGGAGAGATTACCTGGTTACTCAGGCCTGAGTAACCAGATAGAATATCCCTAAAAGCTACTGAAGAAGGACTTTGAACCCAAAATCGCGATATTGCAAACATGACCAACTATAGTAAAGTTATAAACCACCTTTCAAAGAGACATTGATCCATAGTAAAGCATATGGAAAGTACATTTAAGAAAATAGTAAATGCAAAATTAACCATCACTTTTACTTAAGAATATATATATACATACATACATATATATATGTATATATATATATATGTGTGTGTATACATCTATATATATATATATATATATATATATATATATATTGATAAATATTTTAGACAAATTATTTGGATGATGGAAAACATAAACACAGGGGAAGGCTCGGAACCCTAAACACTCTAACGTTTCGTTCGCGTAGTTTCGTTCGCGTAGAACTTCTTCTCTGAAGAAGTTCTACGCGAACGAAACGTTAGTGTTTAGGGTTACAAGCCTTACCCTGTGTTTATGTTCTCCATCATCCAAATATATATATATATATATATATATATATATATATATATATATATATGTATATATGTGTATATATATATATATATATATGTATATATATGTATATATATATATATATATATATATATATATATATATATATATACATACATAGGTAAAGTTACAATAAACCCGTGATTCACGATAAAAATATATGCCCCCCCCCAAAAAAAAAAAAAAGAAATTGAGTGGGAGAAAGAGAAAGTTCAAAGATTGGTGACCATACGTTTTCATCTATTCAAGACGTTTTCAGAGGTACAATACATACAGAGAAAGTAGGACAATATTTACATACAGAGAAAGAAGGACAATATATACATACAGAAAAAGAATAAAGGGAACATGGAAAGGTCTATTGTGACCTGCTCAACACAGATGGCAATGTTACAAGTCTACCATCAACAACTTTTTTGATAATGAAATTTTCCAATTTATATAATTCCATACTCATATTCATGTTGTTCTCAAATTTTCTTTTGATATGGCATGATTCAATAATATTTGTTTCCATAATGTTTTTACTTAAGATATTTTTTCAGATCTATTCCATTGTATTGATTGGAATACATTTGTCACTAACTGCCTTAATACCTCCTCTGACCCTGCAACAGTTGCAGTGTCGTCAGTAAACAACAATTGGCTCACCTCCTACTTCTTTTCACTATCTCTAATCATCTCCAATTCACTGCTCATTACCCTCGAATTTACCTCCATACCACCTTATTCATATATACATTAAACAGCGCTACCTAAACATAAGCCAATTACTCTCTCCACGTCAAATCCTAATACAGGCTCTACTACTCTCGTAAAAACTCTGGACTCCCCTTAACAGCTTTCCGCTAATTTGTAATAACTCCCACGGTATCTTCCTTTCTACCCTGTCATAAATCCTCTCCAAATCGACAAAAAATCCTTACTTTTGCCAAAGCTTCCTCACAAATCTTCCTTAACCCAAAAAATTTATCCATCCGGCTTCTACTTTTCCTAAATCCACACTAGTGCTCACCAATTACTCCCTCTGTTCCTCTCGCAAACCTTTCAGTTGAAACCATCTCATAAGCCTTTCCAACTATAGTTGACAAACAGAACCCTCTAAAACTACTACAATCCCGTTTATCCCCTTTTCCTCTGTAAAACTAAATTATACAGGCACTCCTCCAGTCCTCTTACACTCTCTCCTCTCTTGTACACACATAAGTTAAATTCACTAACCAGTCCACTATAAATGTTCATCCCTTTTTCAGACCCTCCTCATGACACTCTTTCAAAGGAGAGAGTAGGGAATGGAAAGGATAGACCACGAGCTGAGAAAGTAGAAAGAAGTGAAAGAGCTTTAGCAGAGAAGAGGAGGTAGGGAGACTGGGCGAGGGGAAGAAGGGAGAGGGTAGGGAAAGAGAAATATATATATATATATAGAGAGAGAGAGGAAAAGAATGATAGAGAGATAAAGAGAGAGAGAGAGAGAGAGAGAGAGAGAGAGAGAGAGAGAGAGAGAGAGAGAGAGAGAGAGAGAGAGAGAGAGAGAGAGAGAGAGAGTGATAGAGATAGAAAGATAGAAAGATAGGCACATAGGTAGATAGATAGACAGACAGACAGACAGATAGATAGACAGATATATAGATAGGTAGACAGACAAATAGACTGACGGATGGATTAACTAAGGAGATGAAGAGAGAGTGGATAGAGAAAATGAAATAATTGAGAGTAGAAAGGAAGAGAAAGAATTAGGAAGAAGAAAGAGATTAGAGAAAACAAAGGAGATGGTAAGTAGACTGGAAAAGATGAAGAAGAAAGGAGACAGGGCGGTAGAGAGAGAAGCATAGGAAGAGAGATAGGATGAGAATGGGAAATGATAAACATGGAAAAAGGTCACGATAATGTATGTGGCACTCGGCAGAAGAAACGACCCGAGAGAGAAGAGAATGTAAATCCAAAGTGATTCATACAAGGAGGAAGGACAGAAGTCGTGGAAAAGAGGCAGAATGTTCCATTCATTAGAAAATAAACGTATATAAAATATACTGGAGATGTAATGTTATTTGTAAAAAGAAATAACATACAAACCAATGAAATGGCTAGTAGAAAGAGAAGAAAGAAAGAAAGAAACGAAAGGATTGATATGACAAAAATGATGACAAGGGATTCTAAGGTACAAACAAGGATGTAAGAATCCGTTCCCAAGGGATGAAGAGAGATATTATATGAGCAATACTGACAGAATAAACATTATAAATGGAAGAAGCTGCTGAGGAAGAGAGCGTAAATCCTGTAGTAGTCGTATCAACAGGTGATAGTGAACCACTGTGAGCCTGGAATTGAAACATATCTCATTTTCATCCAAGGAATGCAGAGCAATTCCAGAAATACAAAAAATAATCTATTCTCTATATTGACCCAGCTTGCATCAAGGCTGCAAGACTCCTCCATCAGCATTGGGTGGGTGGCGGGCCAGCCATTCTTGATGCGGACTAAGTGTGGTAAAGAACATGGATATGGGTGATTTTCTCAGAACACAAAGCTTGGCTTAGTAAAAAGTGCGTGAGAGTGAACAGACGATCAAAGTCTTGTTGCATTGGGGATCATAGTGAGAATATAATAAACCATGCTGCAAAGGGTACATAACACGCGTTCGTGGGAAATTATAGTTTCTACTGATAAATACAACATGATAGATATCACCTTAAGAAATACATAAGGCTATGTAAATGAACAGCCTACGTATATATAGTTATATTTTTGTGATAAGTTTTTCCTTCTATATTTACTAGTTTTCTAATGGTTGTCTCCGCTTTGAAAATATCGATTTCAGGAACGCCCGCCACTCTACCAAACTAATTATAAGTTTTGTTACCCGACCTGTCTGCTCGCCTCTCAGGGTGTCTATTTGCCAGTCAACAAGCATGTTTGTCTACCTTTCTGACTTAACAGGTATTTGTTTTTCTTTCGCTAAGTCTGTCAGATCTTTAACTCATTGCAAGTCCTACTCCTATGTCCTACGCTTTACCTCTTTCTCCCCACCCCTCTCTCATCTCTCTCTCTCTCTCTCTCTCTCTCTCTCTCTCTCTCTCTCTCTCTCTCTCTCTCTCTCTCTCCCTCTTAGTCCTTGTCTGTCTGTCAGTCTGTCTGTCTACCTCTCTGCCTGTCTCTCTGCCAGTTTGCCTGTCTATCTGTCTTCTTTCTGTCTGTCTGTCTGTCTGTCTGTCTGTCTGTCTGTCTGTCTGTCTTTCTGTCTGACCATCAGACTTTTTATTTTACTATCAACCTGTCTATCCGTCTTTCTGTCAGTTGGTGAGTTCATCTATCTAGCTGTTTCTTTGTGTGTCCGTCTGTCTGTGTGTCCGTCTGTGCGTCTGTCTGCCTGTCTGTCTGTCAAAATGCCAGTCTAACAATCTATCGGTCTGCCTGTTTCTCAGTCATTCTGTCTGTCAGAATATCCATCTGTCTATCTGTCTGTCCATCTCTTCATGTGCCCGCCTGTCCATCTGTATGTCTATCTATCTGTTCATCTGTTAATCTATTCGCTTTTCTGTATGTCCATCTGTTCGTCTGTACGACTGCCCGTTTGACCGTCTGTTTATCTGTCTGTCTGCCCGCCTGTGCGTTTGTGCGTTTGTTCATTTGTCCGTTTGTCCGTTTACCATCAGTCTTTCCATTTGTTCGTCTATCCGTCTGTCCATTTGTCTGTCTGTCCGTCTACCTATCTGTCCGTCAATATGTATGTGTGTGTGTGTGTGTGTGTGTGTGTGTGTGTGTGTGTGTGTGTGTGTGTGTGTGTGTGTGTGTGTGTGTGTGTGTGTGTGTGTGTGTGTGTGTGTGTGTGTGTGTGTGTGTGTGTGTGTGTGTGTGTGTGTGTGTGTGTGTGTGTGTGTGTGTGTGTGTGTGTGTGTGTTGTGTGTGTGTATATGTTTATGTGTTCGATTCTCTTCGTTTCGTGCATTATGTTTTCGGCCTCTTTCTTCTTTTTCCTCCCCTGTTTTCCTTCCTTCTGTTTGTCTTGGGGTCGTCTGCCTGTCCACCTTTGCCCTACATAACAAATCATTATAAAGCTAGCCAAACATAAAAATGTTTTGAATGATTTATAAGCGGAGCTCCATCTCCTTAATTACAGTCTTAGCACTAAATCATAGGAGCTTTCGTGCCTGATGGATTCCCTCCGTCGGCCAAGATAGCAAAGAACGAGCATTAGAAGGAAACGGAGAGGCAGAGGGAAAATTGAGTTTCCGAAAAAGAAGAAAGATGACGGGGTTAGCCGTATGTGTTTGACGAAAGGCTTAGACGTGGAGGAGGGGATGATGCATCAAGTGTAGAAAATGTGTGGATTTTGGAAAAGGATAACGATAGCCATTACCATCAGGTTTTTCATTTGACGAATTGCCAATTATATTGATTTTTTCTTTCTCTTTTTACATTTTTTCTAGCTTGTTTTCTCTTCTTTGTTTTTATTTTCGTTTTCATAATTGCTAGTAGTTTTCTATTTTTCAGTTTCTTGTATTTTATTTTCTATTTATTCTGATTAAGCTTTTATCTCTTTAATTTTTCAGTATTTTTTTTCCTTTGGTCTTTTGAATATTTGCGCTTACAAGAAATAATTGTCTCAAACTGCCAGGAAATAGATTTAATTTGGAAGTGGGTAGAAACAACTTCACCAATCGTGTAGTTAATGAATGGAATAAACTTCCTGCAGAGGCAGTGCAATGTAGTTCAGTTCGAAACTTTAAGATTCGTTTTGATAAACATTTAAGCAAGATGTTGTAATGACTGCCATTTATGTTATATTATTTGATTATTTGTTTGTTATTATTTGTCTGTTTATTTCTTATTTGCTTGATTTCCATTTATTATTATTTATTTGTCAGTTTATTATCATTTATTATTTACTTGTTTGTTTACCATTTAACTATACCTATGTATTATTTATTTCATTTATTATAATTTATACTATAATTTTTGTTTTATTTTATATTTTTTATCATTTATATATATATATATACACACACACACATATATATATACATATATATATATACATACATATATATATATATATATATATATATATATATATATATATATTTGCATCCGACCTATTTATGGACCAAAATGTCTCCTGTCGGTATGTTCCGCCTTTTTAATCCTTTGTAAGAACAAAAACGCGGATTTCTCGGGAGTGTAGCTTTAATATTTAAAAGGACTGCAACACCTTTTAAATGCTCCGGCCTCATAATCACTCGTGACACTGTCTGTTAGTTTACGTTTTCTCTTAGAGCATACTTTCTCACGTTCTTTATCTCGCTTTTTAAGTTGTGTGTATGATTGTCCAAGAAGAGGAACCACAAATCCTTCTTCATAGCCAACATTTTAATCAAGAACAGATTTGGCAACATTATATTTGAGAGTATTTTTGTTCGTCTTCTACATTCCCTTGCCATCTCCGCTTTTTTTTTTTTTTCATCTTCAATAAGCTCCTCTTCACCCCTCCTATGGTTACAGCTAGAGAGAGAGAGAGAGAGAGAGAGAGAGAGAGAGAGAGAGAGAGAGAGAGAGAGAGAGAGAGAGAGAGAGAGAAAGCTGGATCGCGTGCGTGACTCGCAGGCTGAGAAGCGACGTCATTATCCCTCAAGCTTTCATAACACACTGACACTGAGGTGTACCGGGTTGCCAGATATCTCCATAAACATGATGTAGTAAACTAAATAGAACTGGCTATCAAAATTTAGACTTTATTTCAAAATACAGAATGTTTTTTTATGCAATGGGGTTGCCAGAGGTTGCCAATGAATTATCTTTTTTATTCTGTATAGAAAAGAAACGGAATTGATCTGTAATATTTGGTCAAAGTGCTAGCGCCATCACAGAGATTCTTTTGAAATGTTTACCAAAAGTTCGTTTAAGTGCCAGAATTTTTCGATTGAGCTGTATTTTTTATATATATTTACCTAAAATTCGTTCATGTCCCAGAATTTTTCGATTGATCGCCCAATAGGCTGCCTTACAATATACTGAAAACTTGCCTTTTTTTCAAATATGTAAGAAAAAATCACTAATTTCTCTCTCAGTTCCCTCTTTCTTCTGTGAATTTTTCAGTTATCTTTGCCTTCATATCATTGTTTACAAAGGAACCAATACGTACTGCCAAAATGACCGGGGATCTATGCTAATTCTGGACTTTAAAACAGATGACTAGGGCTCTCATGAGGATGGATAGGGAGAGGTATGACAGGATGTCGAGGACCATTTTGATGTAAATGACCTCCAGGACAATTTCTCCCGAAGGACAATTAACCCCCGTTATCAATTGCCCCCTGGGACACTTTCCCCCGTCGACAATTGAAAAAATACAAATACAAAGCTAATTTTATTCAAAACTTTATATGTAAAGTCAAAGAGTAAAAGTACATTGAGTTGCAAAGAATAGAAATAAGTTTAGTTTTGTTTAAAAACTTAGATTATACGCAGTTCCTCTTAAGTAATCAAAAATATCTCTGTTGTAATTGTTCACTAAGCTGACTATTCGATGGGAACAATCTTTATACCTTTTCCGTGACTTCATTTGCAATAGCAGCTGCATTCTGACTGATACGAAAATCTTGAAGCGACTGCTCTTTCTGGAGTTTTTAAATAAGAACCCAAATATTGGGATGGCAGCAACCAGTACTGGCAGTAAAACTCCTATGCCATCCCTCGAGTGAATGGTTTGTTCTTTGAAGCTCTTCCTTCGCTCTGTTGTGTATGCCCCATAGAGCCATGTTGAACATTGGTTCACATCGCCCTCTCCTCCCACAAGGTTGTCCAATATAAGTCTCTTCGAAATAATCAAGTATTGGTTGACTGTCCGGAGCCACAATTTCCAGCAATTTATCAAACGTTTCTTCAATTTCAGCAGTGGGCACAAAAGCTAATGCTGCAAGCATTTTCATGCTAAGAGCAAACTCCTGGTCATTTAGATAGGTTTGCTGCATGGCTGAAGCGTGTACCTTTCTGTAAATGTTTTAGCTAAATAAAAAAATAACAGCCTTATATTTTTGTATGCTTAAAAGCAGTATGGAAACTATTGATCATGTCTCTCTCAAAATCGACCTTTATGCTGACTGGAAATGAATTAAGATTTAATTCTTGCAGTTTATATATATAAAAAAGTTGTATATGTGGCTTGGCTTTTATCGAAGAGGACAGCATAAATCAGAGGTACTGTACGACTATTTTGCAAAGCATGAATACTATATTGTCGGGCAAAAATCTGAGAGACTATTTTAAACGTTCCGTTTATAAACCAATGAAAAGAAGATAGCATTTCATCATTTTTATACGTGCCGAAAATAAAAATTCTTGGCCTGCGCTCACCAACAGAGTTGTCCGAATCATAAAGAAGAAAATTTTGCCTATCGATGATTCTTTTATACTGTTCTTCCAAAACCAGTTCTTGTGCATTTAATGGCAAAGGTAGTGCAGCATTAGCTTTTTGTGTTTGGCATTTAATATTCCGGCGCAAGTGATCAAGAGAGGGCATTCCAGTTGCTTCTTCTTTACTTAAGCCTATAACTGCACGAGAGATTAATTGACGAGAAGTTTCTTGCTAACTTTGAGCATGCACTATGATTTGCGCAACAGCAGCATCTTTTCACTCTGCAGAATCGGGCTTATGCGTATGAGTTTGAAGTCCTCCAGTAACTTTTGTTTTTTTTTCTTCTCATTGTCAAGTATTTTCTCTTTTGGTTTGTATGCTGCCTTATATCTGCGTTGTTCGCACTCATTTGATACAACAACATGTGCTAAATCCTTTTGCTTGACATATATATATATAACCTTCAAACGCTAATTTGTCACGTCTTTTTTCACTCTTAATGAACTGCATGCACATGGGATGTGGAAAAAATGAAGTATTGCTAAATTCACCAGGAATAAACTACTTCACAATGTAATGAGTCTGATAGAGTGAATTCCTGACACGACGAAGCATAAATAGATGGTAAACACTTCTAAAATCTAAAATATAAAAAAAAACTTTGACAGAATGTCTAACATAAATCCGCTTATCGTCTTAAAGGTTTAGATTTTGCCGATACAAATAATATATACGAAATATTATATAACAACACAGATTTTGTATGATCAAATTGCGAAAAAAAATTAGTGACAGAATGTTTAATATAGATCCATTTATTGTCTTAAAATTTTAGATTTTGCCAATACAAATAGTATATATAATATATTAGACAACAGCTCAGAGAATTTAGATTATTGAATTATTATTATTTTGTGTGTGTGTGTATCATTCAAATGTCATTTGGGAAAATTGACATTAAGGGGTAATTGTCCTAGGGGTGAAATTGTCCCCCGGAGAAAATTGTTCTGATACGCCTCTCCAGAGGAGCACTATCTGAATAGCTGATGGCCAGATAGTGTTAGGCATATAGAGGTGTATCCCCTTTGCCAAGCACTTTGAGTTGTTACTTATGGGTGACACTCCAACCAGACAGCTTCCACTCGATGGTGTTCGGGTGGTTGTTCTCGATC
Organism: Oratosquilla oratoria; assembly: GCF_046742065.1. Taxonomy (NCBI): domain Eukaryota; kingdom Metazoa; phylum Arthropoda; class Malacostraca; order Stomatopoda; family Squillidae; genus Oratosquilla; species Oratosquilla oratoria. The sequence goes on along the minus strand of NC_134784.1, from coordinate 47,799,008 downwards.
CAGTGATAGACAAATAACCGTTCTCTCTGACAGAGAATAAGTTGAAGGTTGGAAAGGCAGCTGACATCTGCAGCATTAGTGCGGAGTCGTTGAAAGCTCGAGGTGAGGCTTTGACCCACGGGTTGAGTGCGGTACTGTCTGATGTCTGGCAATCCAATACTTATCCATCTGACTGGGAAAAAGGTCTTGTTGTCCTTATTTAGGAGAGGAAAAGGGGCAAGCAGAACTGCAACAATTACCATGGTATCACATTGCTCATTTTGCCAGATCAGGTGCTTCCACATCTGTTGCTGACAAGGGTTCGTTTACATCTGCTAAAGTTTCAGAAACCTGCGCAGTCTGTTCTCAAGCCAGTAAGTCAACAACTGATCGAATCCTAGTGCTTCACGATCTTATAAAGCATCGGCGAGAGATTCAGCAAAGGTTTCTTGCTGTTTATGTTTATCTTAAGAAAGGGCCTGACTCGGCGCATCTTGGGGTGATCTCTGATCTTTTACGAATCTGTGAGATTCCTGCCAAGATTATGACTTACCGTCCAGGTTATACTTGGGGACAGAGAGTGCTGTAAATTATGGAGGGGTCTCTTCCAGCTTCTTTCATGTTAATTCAGGTGTGAGGTAAAGGTGTGTCCCAGCCTCAAACACTTTCTAACACTTGCGTGAATTGTGTATTAGAAAGAATTGTCAAGCAGTATCATTGCAGAGTACCTTTTGACAACTCTAAAGTCACTGACTTTAATTTTGCTGCTGATGTTGTTCTTCTAATAGAGTCGTTGTAGATCCTAGCTACAGAGAGGCGAAACTGCTTGAATTCCAGATCTCCTGGACCAAGAGCAAAGACCAAGCTTTTGGGGACCTACTGAATGAAAAAAAAAAAAGTGTGTTCATGGATGTGGCTTCAATTACATTGGTAGTATAGTGTATAACAGTGGTTGTTAATGTCAGGAGGTACTTCAAAGGATTGTATTGCCTATGGTGTTATGGCATTTTATTTCATTGTCGATATATACAGTATACAGGAGAACTAAGACTCGAATCTTCAAGTCACTTGTGCTCCCTGTCTTGTTGCACCATTGTTGAATTATAAGAGGACAGTATACAGACTTGGTGCCTGAGAATCATGTACAGGTGTCTCTTTGTACAAAGTATCAATGTACCGCTGGAATGACTTTGTATCAAACCAAAGACTTAACCGTGAGACTCAGTCTATGTCTGTTACCAGCATCATTCGTGAACGTCAACTTTGAATATACGGGCAAGTGGCACATTTCTCTGGTGTTGATCTCTTGTATGAAGGAGACGAAAGGGTTGAACACAGAGCTTATCGTTGGGGTAAGTTGAATGAACCTGTCGAGAATTGTTTATAGTATGAAGGATGGCCTCATGTTAGCTTACTCGGGGTGTCCGCGGGGACTGGTGATGGTGTGTGATGAAGTGACAGTGACAGGTTTTGTGGTAGTCCTGCAAGATGGACAGAAGGACTGCCCATTTTGAAACCCCTGTCAATCTCTTCATTTTCATAAACAGGAGCAGTCCTGAGGGGCTGACACTCAATGTCCTTAGTAAGCCTAAGATCTCTACCAACTTCATTTGTATTTTTCACGCCTTTTTACACATCTATATATCACGATCGATGACTGCTCTCATCCTTCTACTACTCTTAGCTGGTGACATAGACATAGCCCCACCCCAATACAATACAGACAGTCCAAAGTTTCTTCTCAGAGAGGAATGTAGGAGTGCCTGAGGACCATCGCTGGGCTGCGGGTTTTCTACTTGATAAAGCTTGAGGTAGCAATTATTATCTATTTTCAAAACGTCTCTTCTTGGCCCCATCAAGCCATTATGAAGTGGTCTCGCAATCTAGGCAGCAGAAGGGAATTTTGATAATTTTGAGAGGAATATGAATACTGTAACAGGATAAAACTTATCTTGTTTTAATAATGCGGGAAATTTTTCTGAAATAATCATTCTGTGTACCGACACTGAAAATTAATCATCTTAGGAAACGTCGTGTTTAATCTGTTTACCTTGATTTTTTTCTTTCTTAGGAATAATCTACACTATTCAGGATGTCAACATCTATATCAATAGACACACTTCAGAAAAGTGTCAACTTATATCTTTGAGTAACAAAATATATTCACTCAAAATATCACCAATAATTTTAATTCGCTACTCATGGAATGATTTAATGTCCTAGTAACCACAGGATCATTTGCCTTTCTTTCCCAGTTACTTGCATACTTTATCAATGCTTGTGTCTTTCTGCCCAATTTTTTTCTTTCTTTCTTTCTTTAAGCCAGCACGAATATTTGTTTGTCTCTTGACCTTTATAGCTCAGATATCATCAAGTGCTTGAATGGATATGAACGTATTTACCTTCTTGTTTGCGCGCCTCTGCCTAATTGAGTAGCAGCACTCTTTTTTTTTTTAATCCTTCTTTGTCTGTCTGTCAACACATAACTGTGATTGTTTGCCTATTAGTATTAATGTGTGTATGTGTGTGTGTGTGTGTGTGTGTGTGTGTGTGTGTGTGTGTGTGTGTGTGTGTGTGTGTGTGTGTGTGTGTGTGTGTGTGTGTGTGTGTGTTTGTATGTGTGTGTGTGCGTGCGTGCGTGCGTGCGTGCGTGCGTGTGTGTGTGTGTGTGTGTGTGTGTGTGTGTGTGTGTGTGTGTGTGTTTGTGTGTGTGTGTGTGTGTGTGTGTGTGTGTGTGTGTGTGTGTGTGTGTGTGTGTGTGTGTGTGTGTGTGTGTGTGTGTGTGTGTGTGTGTGTGTGTGTGTGTGTGTGTGTGTTTGTGTGTGTGCGCGCGCGTCTGTATGCACACGTACGAATTCTCACACTTGTACATGCCGCGAAAGCATGGCGGACAAATAGACAAATAGGTCATATTTTCTAGAACCAATCCATATGGTGTAATGACAAAGCATGGAGTCACCGTTCTTCATGAGTGTTAATAACGAGCAGGTTGAACGTACTACATCCTCACACGAATATCTACATGAGTGAAAGTGAACTTACACAGACGTTGGCAAGAGCATACCGTAAATAATTTGCAAATGCAAATGATAAACATGATTTCATGTGCACCCTGTTCTAAAACATGGCTACATTTGTATGCGAACGAATGAAGTCTTCAGCGTAAAGGAAACAGATGAAAAGGTTTGATTTGAAGCTGTTGTAATCTTTTCTAGGAATATGTCATCTTGAATAAACTAAAATACCGTCGGTGCGTCTTGTTCTCTGTGCTTTGAACAGCTGGTGGTTTCTGTCGCAAACCCGGGAATGCAATTGGATTCTCTTTGTGGTGGTTAAATGCGAGCCGGGATCACGGAACGCAATGCCATGCTCCGCGTTGCTCTCTGCCTGGTTTACAGAGGTTCACAACCGCGGTCTATATCCTCCAATATCTCATACTTTCCTCACAATGTAAGCTGAAGATAATCCAGGTGGTGTATGATATTATTTATACCACTTCTGATTTTTTCTTCTATTCTTATTATTGCTCATGTTCTTCTAATTCTTATATTTTTCTTGTTCTTGTTCTTATTTTCGTTCTTGTCCTTGTCCATATTTTCGTTCTTGTTCTCATTTATGTTCTTTTTCTTGTTCTTCTTGTTCATATTCCTGTTGTTGCTATTGCTGTTGCCATTGTTGTTGCTGTAGCTGTAGCTGTTGTTATTGTTTTTGCTGTAGCAGTTGCTGTTGTTGCTGCTGTTGCTGTTGCTGTTGCCGTTGTTGTTGCTGTAGCTGTAGCTGTTGTTATTGTTTTTGCTGTAGCAGTTGCTGTTGTTGCTGCTGTTGCTGTTGCTGCTCCTGTTGCTGTAGCAGTATCTGCTGTTGTTCCAGTTGCTACTGTTGCTGCTACGGTTGCTGTTGCTCTTGCTGTATCTGTTGTTATTGTTGCTGCTGTTGCTGTTATTGATGTTAGTGCTGCTCTTATTTTGCTGTTGTTGTTTATGCTGATGTTACTGTTGCTGTTGCTGTTGGTGTTGCTGTTGCTGTTGGTGTTGGTGTTGCTGTTGCTGTTGCTGTTGCTGTTGCTGTTGCTGTTGCTGTTGCTGTTGCTGTTGCTGTTGCTGTTGCTGTTGCTGTTGCTGTTGCTGTTGCTGTTGCTGTTGCTGTTGCTGTTGCTGTTGCTGTTGCTGTTGCTGTTGCTGTTGGTGTTGGTGTTGGTGTTGGTGTTGGTGTTGGTGTTGGTGTTGGTGTTGCTGTTGCTGTTGCTGTTGGTGTTGGTGTTGCTGTTGCTGTTGGTATTGCTGTTGCTGTTGCTGTTGCTGTTGCTGTTGCTGTTGCTGTTGCTGTTGCTGTTGCTGTTGCTGTTGCTGTTGCTGTTGCTGATGCTGTTGCTGTTACTCTAACTGTTGCTCTTACTCTTGATCTTGCCATTGTCATTATCGTCATAAATTTTTTTTTATTAGTTTTGTTAATACTGTTGTTATTACTGTTGATGTAGCTGTGGTTGTTATTGCATTTTGATGTTGTTATTGTTGTTACTCCTGGAGTTGCTGTTGTTATTCTCTTTTATGTCTGTAGTGCTGTTGGTAGTGGTGATAGTAGTGGTGATGGTCATTGTGAAAGTTGTGGTTGACAGTGATGGTTGTGAAGGCGGTGGTGGTTGTAGTGGTACTAGTGTCGGTAGTGATTCTGGTAGTGGCAGTGGCCATGGTGGTGGTGATGGTAGTTGCAGTAATAACAATTCATTCATTATCTATTCCTCTATACTCTCTTATCTTTCTCCTACTCCTTACTCTGCCTCTCATTCTTATTCTTCAATTCTCTCACTCTCATACTCACAGTATTGTTCTCACTTTCACAATATTTTATTCATAATATTTTATTTTACTTGCCCTCATAATCTCTCATTCTGGCCGTATCTCTCACGCTTACTGTTCCATCGATTCCCATTCTCACTGTCATTCTTATCCTTCCCGCCTTTCGTTTTCTCTGTCTCTTTCAATTCCCGTTTCTCCTCCCCGTCTTCCCCCTCCATCTTC
>NC_134784.1:47774011-47779011 GCF_046742065.1 Oratosquilla oratoria | reverse complement strand
AGGGTCTAGTGAGAATAAACGAGTGAAATAAGCATAGCTGGAAATCACATAAAATAAGTGTCTACAAACTATTTCGTCGGGAGCCGGCTGGTAGGTTAGATATATTTTTACTACCAGGAATTAGATGAAGTGGCCTTTGCTGTCCATGTTCTATGTCTTGCTGTATTATTTCTGACCCATGGTAATGGGTGAGATGCAGGGATGACCCGTCATCCAGGAGGAGCCAAGAAAAGAGGTAAGGAGGGAAGGGTGGTAAATGGGAGTGGAGTAGGCGGAGATGAAATGGGCGGGAGTGAAGTTATCCCGTTTCACTTTGGCTACCTCCCTTGTATGGGGAAAAAGTCCTTGGTATATATATATATATATGTATGTATGTATGTATGTATGTATGTATGTATGTATGTATGTATGTATGTATGTATGTATGTATGTATGTATGTATGTATGTATGTATGTATGTATGTATGTATGTATGTATGTATGTATGTATGTATGTATGTATGTATGTATGTATGTATGTATGTATGTATGTATGTATGTATGTATGTATGTATGTATGTATGTATGTATGTATGTATGTATGTATGTATGTATGTATGTATGTATGTATGTATGTATGTATGTATGTATGCATGTATGTATGTATACTACCTGGAAGTGTTTTCATAATCACCGCTGCCTTATTACAAAAATTCCTTGCCATTACTGTTAACCTTATTGGTAAGAACGAGTTAATACGCAGGAGAATAAATTTACATAGCCTTGGTTGAAGTTAAATGATGAGGCGCTCTACGCGAAGGGTTAAGTTAAATATGTTTAACCATTTCGCTGCCAAAAGGTTACTCCGAAATTAAAATAGTTTTATTTGGTTTTCTTTTGCCCTACTTTATTTCGTTTTAATTTGCTTTGTTCTCTTTTGTTTTAACATTGTTTTGTTTTCTTTAGTTATCTTTTGTCTTATTTTTGTTTCATTTCAGTCTATCTTGTTATTATTATTGTTTGTTTTGTTTTGTTTTATTAGACTTTGTCTTGCATTCCTTTGTTTTGCTTTGCTTTGCATTGTTTTAGATTTTTTAAGTTTAGTTTAGTTTCGTTTAATTTAATTTAATGAAGTTTAGTTTAGCTTAGCTTAGTTTTTGTAGTTTAGTTTAGTTTGATTAGTTTAGTTAATAAAGTTTAGTTTAGTTTAGTTTAATTTAGTTTAATTTAGTCTAGTTATGCTTAGTTTAGTTGTGTCTACGTTGTGTTAGTTCATGCTATTTTATTAACTTTAACCCAAATTCTTTTGAAGCCCTTAGCAGTAAGTTACAATGTCATAATTTCTAACGCTCTCAACATATTTACATTTACTTCTTAGTTGATGCAAAAGAAAATACTGTATAAAACTTTACATAAATGTCAATCTGTCAGATGCATTTGTCAATTAGAGACGCTGGCATCTTTTATTCAGTAATATTAGTCAATCCTTTCACACTTGAAAACCTTGATCCCATACAATATTTCCCGACGCTTCATTATTTTTATCTAATCACATGTAATTTGCTGTGAATCAGAAGTTCCCTTCAAACATTTAATTTACCAGTTGTAAACCATTTTTATGCTTTTAAAAGCAGTTGAACAAAAATCTAATCACTTTTATTTGGCCGATTCGTACAAGTTTTTCTTTCATTTTGTTGCTCAGCTGTAAATCTGCAGTGATATATCCGTTCAACAACACTTTCTTTTACCATTTCTGTCGGATTGCAGTACGGGACTGTAATCTATTTAACAGCGATGCCTCTGGATTTCTTTCTCCATTTGGGCGATTTTACTTTCCACCGTCCTATTTCCCAGAGTACCGGATAATCTTAAATGCCGATTTCATCGTAAGTGGTATTCTATTGATATAGTATTTTATAGCCATAATAAGAAATTTAATTGAATGCTGCATGTCACGATCAGAAAAATTTCGGGTGTATTATGAAGTTATTTTGTATAACATTCTTGTATATTCTGGAACTGTTGTTTCACAACCGTTAAGATTTCAGATGAATGCATTCGTATGTAATGTCATCATACTTGTAGTATTCATAATTACATGAAGAAAATCAATAGATTCCAGCATATTTATTTAGGATAAGAAGATGTAAGGAGATAAGTGTTGAGAGCTATCAAATTGAATAGCACGGAAAAGTAGTTGAAAAATAAATAATAATAAAAAAAAATAAATAAAGAGGTGTGACAGGTGGTGAGAGATAAAGGGGAGGTAGGAGTAGAAGAAAGGATATGCTTCATTGAGAAAGTGACAAAACGTTCAAAGTAGATATGCGGGAAGAGACGAACGGGAAGGAATAGACGGAAATGCGGTGAATAATTGAATGGAGAGTTAAAGACGGTAATAACAGAGAAGCAAAGTAGAACTAGAGAAGCATATGAGAGGTACAAGAAGAGAGAAGAAGCAAAACAAAAGGTGAAGGAGGCAAATAGAAGAGCGGAGGTGAAATGGGGTAGATTTTTTTTTTACAGAAAACATTTAAAAGAATGAAATATTGTTTTGGAAGTAAATATGGTGATGGGGTTCAACCAGATGCAGAGGACAAGTTTGAGGGTGCAGATGGATAGAGTAATTCAGAGAATTGCTGAATTCAGGGAGGTTAGGGAGGGATTTATTGTGGTTGTGGGTGGAGCTAGGAAAATGACTGCGACGGCAAAGGAAAATGATAGGGATGTAGAAAAACGTAAGGTATGAAGAACATTGACAATGACGAAAGTTAGTAATTCATCTGGAATGAATGGGTCTCGAACAAGGGAGGAATGGTTATAGTGGGTTGGCTAGTGAGGATATCTAATATATGTCAAATGAATGGGAGTTTACAGGATGACAGGAGGATTAACTGTTAGTTTCCAATTTACAAAGAAAAGGGAGATATATGTAAATGTAATTCTTGTAGAGGGATCGATATGTTGAGCGTAGCGTTAATTGAGAGGATTAGGAGAGCAACATGCACATTAATTGTTGAGAAACAATGTGCGTTTAGGAAAAGTAAATGATACCTGGAGTTTTGTGGTGTGGGCTTTATGGATTTATTGAAGGCTTACGACATGTGAGACTGCTACCAGTGCTGACATATTTCTTTATCTGTTAAGAATGCTTGGTAAGTATCAATAATTATATTGATATGAGTGAGCGAACATAAGAACTGTATATTATTCTATCTATCTATTCTATCTATCTATCTATTTATCTATCTCTTTAGATACTTCAATATCTATTATTCCATTATCTATCTATCTATCTATCTGTGTGTCTATACACCTACCTATCTATCTATCTATCTATCTATCTATCTATCTATCTATCTATCTATCTATCTATTTATCTATCCATCTATCTATCTATCTATCTATCAATATATATATATATATATATATATGCATATAAAAATATATATGTATATATATATATGTATATATATATATATTATATGTATATGTATATATGTATATATATATATATATATATATATATATGTATATACATATATATATATATATATATATATGTATATATATATACATATACATTTATTTCCCTTTTATATTTGCTTTTTGTGGTTGAAGGGTTATCCCTTTCTCCCACCCACTGCCTGGATCAAAAACAATGCAGCAAGGCAGCACATCCACACCAGGGTCCCACTTTCGCCTCCCCTTGATATATGTAAATGTAATTATATAGAAAATTATTATATAGAAAAGTGTGTAAAATGTGTAAAGGTGAAGGGAAATACACCAAAACCTGCTCCTATACTCACCTATCCCATTCCATTTAAACGACAACTATTTCTCCTTGTTCCTTCATGCAAAATTAGAGAGGACGAGAAGAAATTCCTTTGTGCCTCATCAATTTATATTCCAATCATAAAAATTATCCACTCACACCTATCTTCCATCTTCAACCTTCTCTGCTCAACAGAATTTCCCCTTTTACTCAAAACCACTTCACCCCATCCATCCATCTCATTCTTGGTCTTTTAATTAAGTTCACATCGTTTCATTTAAACGAAAAAAAAAATCTCCTTGTTCCCTCATGCAAAAATAGAGAAGCGAGGAGAAATCACTATTGTCATTCATCAATCTATAGTCCATTCACAACCATTCTCAACTCACAACTATCTTCTACCCTCAACCTTCTCTACTCAAAAGAATTTACTCTTTTATTCAAGACCCCTTCACCCCAAACATTCATCTCATTCTTGGTCTTTTCCTCAATTTCACTCCGTCCACCTCTGCATTCTACGTTCTTTATGTTAGTCATTCTTCATTCATTCTATTCGTGTGCCCAAACCATCCCAGTATTCATTCATTAGCTCTATCTAGCAGATCCTTTCCATCCCCTTATTATACTTCGCAAGCATATTCAAATCTCTTCTTTCTGTCTTCCTAAAACTCCATGTCTCCACCTCATACAATGTCGTGGGGAACAATCACAACTTCGTATCATCTTCTCTTTGCGTGCAACCCAAGATACTATTTATCATGACATTTTCCAATTCATCTCAGACATTTACCATCTTCTCTCTCCAATTTACCTTCATTCCCTGTTACATGTGACCCTAAAATAATTAAAACTACCACCTACTCTAGCCTCTCTTTTTTAAGATTTACCTTCTACTCATTGCCACACTCTCTCCTTATACATTTCTGCACCCACATTTTTTTCAACTCTCTACTACTACATAACTTCCCAAATTATGTTATCACCATAGACCCTACTCTGACCCAACCATAAATGCAGTGTTATCAGCAAACAACAACTGACTCACCTTACATTTCCCTCTAATCTCACCTCCAACCCTCTTCCCCTCACATTTATCTCCCGTACAACCCTGTCTGTGTGTATATTGAACAACCACGGTAACACAACAGAAAACTAGCGCTGCACTAACTTCAGCTCAGAGGACTTACTCTTATTCCCAGCCCTAACACAAGCTTTACTTTTAACGCAAAACCTATTGACTGCC
>NC_134784.1:47749011-47764011 GCF_046742065.1 Oratosquilla oratoria | reverse complement strand
TCCATACATGCATATATATATATATATATATATATATATATATATATATATATATATATATATATATATATATACACATATACATATATATAACAATGGCTTTTTCCCCATTACAAAAGGAGGTAGCCCCCCAAAAAAAAACAAAAAAATAATAATAATAAACGAAGTGATAGACACTATTCCCACCCATTCCATCCCTTACATACTCCACTCCCCTCTACCCACTTCCCTTCCACTTATCTTGGTACCTCCTGGATGACGGGTCATCCATGCATCCTGTCCATTGCCCTGGGTCAATGCCACAAGACATAGCACATCCACAGCAAGATCGCTTCATTAAATCGGCGACCCCCCCTCCCTCTCCGTCCCGGCATGCAGAAAAGGAGACAGGGAGAAATCCCTTCGGGCTGCGTCAATTTATCTCTTTATATACTTCCTCACCCCCATCCCCTACCCATTCCCCCTCATCCACCACAGTATCATCCATAGACAACCAGTCCCCATTCACCCCTATCTTCCGTCCTCTCCCGTCTCCTCAACAGACATTCCCCTTTTCTCAATGCCCCTTTTACCCATTCATCCACCTCATCCTAGGTCGACCCCTCATGTTTACTCCTTTTACCTCTGCCTTCCACATCTCTTTTACTAGTCTTTCTTCATTCATTCTATCCATATGTCCAAACCATCCCAATACTCTTTCATCAACCCTATCTCCCAACTTCCTTTCCTCCCATGTTCTCCTCCTCACCTCCTCCTTTCTCACTCTATCCAGCCTAGTAATCCATATCATACTTCTCAGGTACCTCATCTCAAACACATTCAAACTCCTTCTCTCTTTCTCTCGTATGTTTCATTTTTCTGCCCCGTACAATGCTGTCGGCACAATCACTTTTTCATACAATCTCTTCTTAGCATCCATTCCCAAATGTCTATTTCTTATTACACTTTTTAGTCTCTCAAGGCATTTACTCGCTTCTCTCAAACTACATTCTACCTCCACCCCTACTCCTTCCTTTCCTGCCACAATCGCACCCAAGTATCTAAAACTATCCACTTCCTCCAGTGTCTCTCCCTTAATACTCACTTCCAGTCTGTTGCCACTCTCTCACCTTGTATATCTCATCACCTTACTTTTACCCACATTTATCTTCAACTTCCCTCTTTCGCACACCTTCCCAAACATATTCACAAACTTCCTCAATCCCCCCTCTGTTTCTGCCAAAAGATCAGTGTCGTCAGCAAACAACAACTGACTTATCTCCCACTTTTTCTTATTTTCTTTTACTATTTCCAACATCTTGCATTTACCTCTCGTACCACCCCATCCATGTATAAATTGAACAGCCAGGGCAACATAACACATCACTGACGAATCCTACCTTTACCTAAAACCACCCACTCTCTCCGTTTCTAATCCTAACACAAGCTCTACTACTATCGTAAAAATTCTTGATTGCTTTGTGTTAGTTGTGTCTGCAGATTTGAGGATGTATATGACACGTTTCCAAACAGGGTCTCATCTCTGCGCTAGAGGAATACGCGCTTGTGTAAAATTTACTGAAATAGGATTGTGAGTGATGGTCGCAATATGGTGACTGAGAGCGTCAGCAATTAGGTTCGCTTTTCTATGAACAAAACGAAAGGTTTGCATGACCTCTTTTATGATAAGGAACCAGTGGTAAGTTTTCCTAAAATATTCTTTCCTTTGAAGAGGTATAAGATTGATTGATGTTCAGTATATATGTGCTTCTCGTAACCAACGATGATATCTTTGAAATATTGGAGTGCGTATATAACTGCTAAAGCTTCTATTTCTGTGACTGAGTAATTTCGTTCGTATTTGCTGAGTGTGCGACTCGCATAGACAATTGGTATGAGTTTAGTGCCGTGCTGTTGCTTAAGAACTGCGCCAAGTCCTGTGTAGGATGCATCAGTGTAGATTGTGAAAGGAAGTTTGTGGTTTGGGCATGTACCGTGGTTAAGGCTTTTTTTTAAGTCATTAAAGGCTTTCTCTTGGTCAGGAGTCCAAATGAATGATGTGTCCTTCTTAAGTAGTGAAGTTAATGGTGCTGCTATTTTAGCGTAACCTTGATTGTAACGCCTGTAAAATCCTGACAAACTAAGGGATGAACGTATGTGTTCTACAGAAGTATTACATAGAAAATCAGTGACTGCCTTGACCTTGTCCTGCGAGGTTAACATTTTTTGTGAATTAAGGACATGCCCTAGGAAGTGTAATTCTTTCTGAAGGAAGGAACACTTATTAAGCTACAATTTGAGACCTGCTTTTGCTAGTCGTGAGAAGACAGTGTGTAGAGTGTGTATATGTTCGCAAAAGGATTTGAAAGCGATGATCACGTCATCGAGGTACACAAACACTGAATGACCTACGAGACCTGCAAGTAATGTGCGCATAAGTCGTGTGAACACTGAAGGAGCTAAAAAGAGAACCATGGTTAGTCATTTGAAATGATAATGACCTGTGGAAATACCCCGACATAATGTCTAAGGTCGTGAACACTACTTTGTTTTCACCGACGGAATAAAATATGCCTTGTAACAACGGGACTGGGTGTCTATCTGGTATAATTAGCTTATTTAACTCTGAAGTCTACTACATGCGGAAGGAACCATCCATTTTGGGACAACAAAGAGGGGGACGTTCCATTTGTTGATGGATGCTTCAGTAATGTCTTATGAAATCATGTCTTGGATAAGATTTTCTACAATCATGCGTTTACTGTGTGGTGATATGTATGCGGGAATGTAATGTGATTTAAAGTTTTAACGAAAACGTATATAGAACGTAGATGTGCAGTTTTTATCTACATTAACTAGGCACTGGTGTTTGGAGAGTTAAAGTTCAGCGAGCTCTTTTATTTACTGTTCCCGTTTTCTCTCTGGTTTATACATACAATATAATCTCCGAAGTAGCCTCGGGGGAGTTGCCAGATTTTATATACATATTATTTGCAGTGGTGCCATATACTGATAGGGTACATAAAGAAGGGTTCGGTTGAGTGACGATGACAGGCTCCGGACCGGCGCCATTTCCCTTTGTAGTCGAAAAACGCGGTCTCTTTTGTCCGACGCAGGAGCCAGGGCGTTTTTCTCGAAACGCTGGTGGCTTCAATTGTTCGAGCAGGTGTTGCCTGGAAGCCTGATCTTCGGGTTAGTAGGAACAATTGAATGCCCTTTGCTTGAGATCCGGAGAAGCAAAAGATGGTCCCTGGAGAGTTAATTTGAAGACGATGGAGTACTTCTCGCTCCATATGAGTGTGCGCGCGCATGTACACGCTGGACTTCGAAGGGGTTGATAACATGTGTGTTTGTTTGTTTGTTTGTTTGTTTGTTTGTTTGTGTGTGTGTGTGTGTGTGTGTGTGTGTGTGTGTGTGTGTGTGTGTGTGTGTGTGTGTGTGTGTGTGTGTGTGTGTGTGCGCGCGCTCGCGTGTGTGTGTGTATGTGTATGCGTTTGTGTGTGTGTGAGAGAGTGTGTTTATGTGTGTGTATGAATGTGTGCTTTTGTGTGTCTGTATGGTTGTACTTGTAGATATGTTTTCTCATATCATTCCTTTAAACTATTTCTCTTATTTCTGCTTTCAGTGATGGTAATTGCTGACAAGATCCAGATGGTTATCGATATTTTCCTACTAGTAAGTATTGTTCATCCACTTTTTTTCTTGTGTAAACTAACCTTTTAAGGATGATATAGAGTTACTGTAATCGGTGGTTGCTTGATTACTCCAAAATCGTTCATAGTACTTTATTACAACTCTCATGGCTATAGTCAGACTTCTTTCACCCTTTGAAGGTGTCAGTTTAGCATGGTGTTTAATGCTATTAATACCACAAATAGAATAAAGCCTTCCTTTAATTCCTGCAGTTAAGACTAGTTTTTTCATGGATAAAGTTTTCATCATGCCAAAGTTTTTAAGAGAATCACCATTAGATTAATTTGATCAGGTGACACCATCTAAAGATTGAAATCTATCAAGCAATATTATTCATCTAAAGAGCTACCGCCGTATCTAAAGGGATAAGACTCCTCCGATGTCACCTTTAGCCTAAACGCAAACTGATACGCAGGTGACACAGGCAACACAGCACAGGAAAGGTAGGCTTCCTGTTACTATATTGAAGCACAGTTTGAACATTTCTTTCACTTGAAACGCTTCTAGATGTACTACCTAATCCTTTCAAGTGAGAGAGAAGTTCAAGCTCTACTTCAAATCAGCAACAGGAAGTCTATTCTTGCTCTATGCTGTGTCGCCTGCTACCCAGTTTGCTTAGGCTTACGCTAGGTGACCTTTTGGAGACATCCTTCTAGCCGACAACAGATGACTTTATTAAAATGAGAATTGTCAATAAAGCAAAGGAAGTAAACTTTACTATTTAAAAAAAATCTACTGAAGTCATACAAAGGAGAATGTAATGAAAATATCTCAAGATATGTTATGCTCATGGATACATAAGGAAAAGGAAGTAGAGGAAAAATAAATGAGGACATATTCCCTAAAAATTAGCAAACCGGAGAGGAAAACTTTTGCTCATGGAGAGAGAGAGGGGGGGGAGAGAGAGAGAGATGAGGGGAGAGAGAGAGAGAGAGAGAGAGAGAGAGAGAGAGAGAGAGAGAGAGAGAGAGAGAGAGAGAGAGAGAGAGAGAGAGAATGTGGCTTTCCCTTGACTGGAATCGCATTCGTGGGCCAAATTTAATATATATTCATGTTTGAAGTATTATAAAGATACTTTCAAAAAAGCTCAACACCTTGATTTTCACCATAGACGTGCTGCATTTTGGCACGCTGCCAAGAAACATAAAAAGTAAAATATCATATGCACACATCATTTTGTCTGTGAAAGAGGAAAAATCTGTTCATAAAGAAACGATGACACTTTTATACTACGACTGTCCCTCCGTTATGCTGTCCCCCAACCTCTTGTTACTGTCCTGTACCATTTCTCTGAATATTCATTTCCTTTTTTCGCCTACCCTGTGGTGGGGGAAAAGAATGCTACCACCAAGTCTTCCCACTTGAGTCGTAAGAGGCAACAAAAAACGGGACGGGGGATAGGATTAGGAATCCTACAACCTGTAGCTCCAAAGGGGACATTCCTAAAAAAAGTAAAGGCATAAGAGGGTCTAGGAGTTTTCCAACCAGTACCATAAGGTTTGGGTCTTTTAATGTGCGTGATTGTGGTGCAGATGAGAATAAAAGGGAAGAGATAGGTAGTATGTTTGTGAAAAGAAAGATGGATGTGCTGGCTTCGAGTGAAACTAAAATGAAAGGGAAGGGCGAGTGTGAGTTTGGGAGTGTAGTTGGGAGGTTCTCAGGAGTGAAGAGGGGACGAGGGAGAGAAGGGGTGGCTATACTAGTAAATGAAGAGATAGGCAAGCGTGTGGTGGAGTGGAAGGAGGTTTCTTCAAGGTTGATGTGGATGAAGATGAAGCTGGGAAGGGAGATGTGGGTTTTTGTAAATGCGTATGGGCCTGGTAGTGAGAAAAGCGTAGAGGAAAGGGAGGCTTTTTGGGTAGATTTAAATGAGTGCATAGAAGAATTAGGGAGAAATGTCAATGTAGTTGTTTTGGGAGACCTTAATGCTAGGGTAGGAAACAAACCAATATACGGAGGGATTGGGAAGTATGGAGTTCCAGGTAAAAATCGTAGTGGAGAATTGATGGTGGAGATGTGTCTTGAAGGAGAGTTGGTAAGAACTAACGCAGTGTTTAGGAAGAAAACCAAGCATAAGTACACATGGTAGATGGTAGTGGATGGAAGGGTGGCAGATAGAGCGTTGATGGACTATATAGTAGTGACCAGGAATATGGTAGGAAGAGTTAAGGATGTACATGTTCTAAGGGGAGAGAGTGGGGGAATATTAGATCATTTTCTGGTGGAAGGTAAATTGAGATTGAAAAATAGGCGGAGAAAGAGGAAAAGGGCAGAAGGTAGGGAGGTACTTAGAGTGAACTGCTTAAATGAGAAAGAAAAGGAGGAGTATAAGAGGAAACGAAGAGAGGAGTGGGAGGGAGTAAAGGATAGAGTAGATCTAGGAGTGGAGGAGGAATGGGGATGGTTCAAGGAGGGAGTCATAAGTTGTGCAAAGATGATGTGTGGAACAAGGAGGGTGGGAGGAAATAGAAGAAAGGGTAGTGAGTGGTGGGATGTGGAAACAAAGAAGGGTGTAGAAGAGAAGAAGCAGGCATTTATAGATTGGCTACAAATTAGGACGAGAGAATCGCATGAGAGGTACAAAGTAAAGATAAGGGAAGTTAAGCATAAGATAAAGGAATCAAAGAGGAGCAGTTGTGAAATAGGGTAAGAGTATGACAGAATTTTTTTAAAGTAATAAAAAGATGTTTTGGAAAGAAATTAAAATAGGATGAGGAGGCGAATCAAGTAGAAAAGAAAAGGTAAAAGGTGCAGATGGAGAAATGATAATGGAAGAGAAGGCAGTGAGAGGAAGGTGGGCAGAGTATTTTAGGGAGTTGCTAAACGTGAAGGAAGATAGGAAGGGAAAGGTAGTTGCAGTGGGACGCGCTAAGCAAATGAGAGTGATGAATGAGAAAAATGGAGGAAAAATAGGGAAAGATGAAGTGAAAACATCTGTTAAGATGATGAGAGCAGGTAAGGCACCTGGGTTGGATGGATGCCATGCAGAATGTCTGAAGAAAGGAGGTACAGTTATGGTGGTGAGGATATTTAATGTTTGTTTAAGAGAGGGTAGAGTGCCGGGGGACTGAAAGAGTGCCTGTATAGTTCCGCTTTACAAGGGAAAGTGGGACAATTGCGAGTGTAGTAGTTTCAGAGGAATCAGCTTGTTGAGTGTAGTTGAAAAGGCTTATGGGAGGGTCTTGATTGAGAGTATTAGGAGAGGAACAGAGGGAGTAATTGTGAGGAACAGTGTGGTTTTAGGACAGGTAGGGGTTGTGTAGTTTATATTTTTGTGGTAAGACAGATATGTGAGAAAGCTATAGGCAAAGGTAAGGATATTTTTTGTGCTTTTATGTATCTGAATAAGGCTTATGACAGGGTTGACAGGAAGGCACTGTGGGAGGTATTGCAGATATATGGGATAGGAGGAAAGCTGTTAAGAGTATTCAAGAGTTTTTACGAGAGTAGTAGAGCTTGTGTTAGTATTACAAATGGAGAGAGTGAATGATTTGAGGTAAAGGTGGGACTTCATCAGGGATGTGTTACTTCGGCCTGGCTGTTCAATCTATACATGGATGGGATGGTGCGAGAGGTGAATGCAAGGGTAGTAGGTCAAGGGTTGGAGATGGTTAACCCTGGACAGGTAGCGTGGACAAACTCTCCCGCTACAGGTAGCGTGGTGTCATATCTGTTACTTTCACTTTGGGCGCTTATACCCAGTTACCATTATGCCCTTCTTTATTTATTTTATTATATTCTAATAATATAAAGACTCTACTTTCTACTGGTGAAGGAGAAAAAAACGCTAAATATAAAAATAACACTTCACTTACATGATTACGATTTTTTTTGTAAAAATAGACATTTGGTCAAATAACAGGCACTGTACACTTTAGAATACCAAATTCCACTAATAACGAGTGTTTTCTTAAAAGTAGAAGAGTTTCTGAGTTGATTGATGTAAAAACATTGTTGATTGGAGCAAAACTGCAAAATCTGTAAAGAAAAGAAAAAGCGGTTAATTTTTTATGTACAAAATCACTAAAATTTTTGGTGTGAAAGGAAGGCTATATCTATAGTAGTAATACTTATTAGATCTGAATGAAATTTTCCAGAAGTCATCTACAATAATCCTAGATGACGACAAAACCTTAGAAAATGATATTTAGTGACTATAAACTAAAAAACAAAGGCTTAGTTTCAATGTAACCCTTACTGTGCGCAATTTAAGTAAAAGAAAGGCATATTTAGATTATTAATAATTGATGGATATGCATGAAATTTTGCAAAAGTAATTTACAATGGCCCTAGATGAGGATAAAAAATATCAAAAATTATATTTAGTAAGTATAAACTGGTAAAAAAAAATCATTCGTGAAACTTACCACGCGCAATGGCACTGGTCACAGATGTAGTTGACATGCGAGTTACATGCAGGTTTATGGCACTTTCCACACAAAAGCATGGTCCTGGCATTAGAAGAGGAAGGGCAGAGAGGGCATATGCCTCAAAAGTCACTATAGAAGGCTCTCCTTCATCGCTACTCACGAAAAGGGCCTACAAATACTCTTCCTCCGTCAGGCTTCTCTTTGCCATGCTGAAATCTGATAATAGAAAAAAATTGAAAATTAGAAATTAGCCTCAAAATCAAATTTCGCTGCCCTCCGATCCAATATGGCGATTGGTACGGGTAGCTACATCATTCACTGATATTTTCCGATAAACACAATCAAATTATTTCACTAAGCAATAATGCAGTAATGTAAAATGCAAAACTTTTGCAATTGCGTAACTCACCCGAGTAACGGTAGCGTGGTGTCAGATATGCACCATTTACAACTTTGGAGGGCGATAGCGGGTGCAGGTGGCGGACCAGAGGTGACACACATGTTGCTTTCACTGAGGCCGGTGAATGACTAACGGTCCCTGAAATACAAGCGAGATCACGCCAGGCGTCTATGCGCAGAAACCAAAAAACGCGTTTTGCGCAGCGTCCTGGTGCGGATCTGACACAACGCTACCTGTCCAGGGTTAAGGAAATGGAGAAAAGTGGGAAATAAGCTATTTGTTGTATGCTGACGACACTGCACTTGTAGCAGGGTCAGAGGAGGGATTGAGGAAGCTAGTGATAGTTTGAGAAAGTGTGTGAAAGAAGGAAGCTGAAGATAAATATGGGCAAAAGTAAGGTGAAGAGATGTACAAAGCAAGATAGTGACATCAGGCTGGAAGTGAGCATTAAAGAAGAGAGACTGAAGGAAGTGGATAGTTTTAGATACTTGGGTGCGAATGTGGCAGGAAAGGGAATAGTGGGGGTGGAGGTAGAATGTAGATTGAGAGAAGCGATTTGCCTTGGTGGATTAAAAAAAGCAATGAGAAATAGACAACTGGGAATGGATGCTAAGAGGATAACAGGGGTGGAAAGGGAGTTGGGAGATAGGGTTGATGAAAGAGTATTATGATGGTTTGGGTACATGGAAAGAATGAGTGAAGAAAGATTAGTAAAAGAAGTGTGGAAGGCAGAGGTGGAAGGAGTGAATATAAGGGGGTGACCTATGATGAGATGGATGTATGGGGGTAAAAGGGGAATTAGAAAAGAGAGGAATGTCAGTTGAGGAAGGACGGGAGAGGACAGAAGATAGGGGTGAATGAAGAAGGGTTGTGTATCATGCAGTGATGCATGAGGGGGAGTGGATGGGGGATGGGAGGTGAGGAAGTATGCATGAGAAATAATTTGACGCAGCCCGAAGGGATTTCTCTCCGTTTTCTCCTTTTCTGCATGAGGGGACGGAGAGGGGGAGTCGCCGAATTAATGAAGCGGCCTTGCTATGGAAATACCGTGTCTTGCAACACTGCTTCTGACCCAGGGCAGTGGACAGGATGTAGGGATGACCCGTCATCCAGGAGGTGCCAAGATGAGAGGGAGGGAGGTGGGTGGAGGGGACTGGAATATGTAGGGGATGGAATGGGTGGGAGTGGTTTCTATGGCTTTTTCTTTTTGGCTACCCCCCGTGGAAGGGGGAAAAAGCCTTTGGTATATATATATGTATGTATGTATTAACTTTACTTATTCTTGTTATCTAGATATGCAAGTTGTCTGCCTCCTTAGATACTTTCTTTGAATTTAAATTGTTATTTCTCTATGTGATTAAGTTTCTAACTTGAATTTGTTCGGGAATGACTTTATCTTGCACATTTTTCCCACTAACCAGCAGATGATGGCAATACCTTGCTACCCAAAAAGTTAGAACTATCATGACTAACTTGCACAATATCAATGTTGCTTTGTATAACTAATACTGCTGCTACCATAAGATTTTATTTTGCTGAGGATAATACTTTTCATTACTCATTGTTTTAATGAGCAAATTAAATGCATAGACTGTATTTAACCCATAAAGATAATCAAGGTCTTTCACACACGATCAGCTCAAGGTTTCGTATCCTTGTAATCTAAATATGGATATAATTCTAAAGGCTCATTTTACGTGTACAGACGTGCGCCGTCCATAACACGACGTCGTGTTCTCAAATAAAAATGTATGTCTATGGACGCTTTCACACGTGGTGGTGGTCGTGACATGTGAAAGCATCCATAGACACCCATGGTTATTTGAGAGCACAATTTCGTGTCGTGGACGGTGCACGGCGAGAAGTCGATACGTGTGAAACGAACCTAAGGGATGGTATGTAAATCAGTGTGACAAAGTATACTGTGATGTGGGACGATGATATAAGTGACGATGAAAACAATGTGATGGTGATGATGATGAGGATGGCGATGAATATAGCGATGGGAATAATGGGGACAGTAAGAATGAGAATTATACTAGAGACTGTGACAATAATGATGATGATAACATGTCCGATGTACTTTGAGAACATTACCTAGTATTACAACATACGATGAAGTGAATATAGAAACTGAAGAACATTATTTTTATTTTTTTCTTAATATCGGTTAATATAACGTGTGGTTATATGATATATAATGGCAGGGAAGACAAAAATGTAGAAAAATAATATCATACCAAATTTGATAAAATTTATATGGGACAAAATGAAGGCTTCGTTCACAATTAAGCACTTCCTGCGTAATCCAGTTACCATGTAATAACAAAGGTATTACATATAATTACAGTCAATTTCCTAATCCTCAGCTCGTACTTACCCTGTCTTCTAACAGCTCTTTTCTAGTACCCATCCTCACTCGAGTTCATTTAGGTGGTGTATGACATGGAGAGTCTGAGTTGTTCCTTGGATCCCGCTGCAAACACCACTCATAGAAACTAGCTACAGTGTGTCTAAGAGCGTGTTTTTGCTAATAGTACGCTTTGCTCGGTGTGATTATTAGCCTACTATAGCCAATGGTGGTTAACGTGCATTATACCGAGCATCATATTTGGGTTAACACGTTGTTGTTGTTGTTGTTGTCGTTCCCTAGACTGTCTGTCCGAGCAGTCCCGTCTCCCCAAGGAAGGCCACAGCCGAAACTGGGTTTTCCCACAAATCCTTTATAGAGTGTATGTTGTGTTGTTTGCGTGCATGATTGTGTATAATGCAGTCTTCCATTATGTGTTGTATGGTATGGGGTGAAGTGTTACATCCTGGGCAGCTGTTCACAACACGGTCGTCCAGCCTCTTCTGGTAGCTTAGAAGTGCTGGGTGGTGACCGCATCGCAGTCTGGCCAAGTGGACTCTGTCCTTACGTGGGAGAGAGGATTCAGAAGGGTGGATATCAGGGGGTCTGGCATGCAGCAGTGTGTTGTCTTTCAGTGTGTTAATGGAGCGGTGAGTGATATGATTATGAATATGTTTCCGGAGGCTGGTATTTGGTGGTTGTGGAGGAAGAGAAGAGAGTATCTGTGTGTAATAAAGGTCTTTGGGTGTAGTTTTAATGTTTCTTGGTGTGTGTGGGTGTTCTGCTATGTAGTGTAGTGTTGATAGATTCGGTTGAAATTATCAGCCTAGTTCTTTGCAGGTCAAAGCAAAACAGCCCCACTCAAAAACAAAGAATTAGTGCTCTAGACAATCATTTGACAATAATCGTTTAGCCATGAACGATCATCGTTGAGCGATGATCGCACCAAATATAACATACTTCGGTATAAGGATCACCTCACAGATGAAGGAAATCGTCTGGCATTGGCTACAACACAATCTGATATGTGTGTGATTGTAGAGTTAGGAATAATTAAAATAGGCGTAATCCCTTAAGTATGGGGTCCTATTCTCAGCTGTGGGGCAGATGGACTAGGGTGAAATAGGGACCAGGTCATGAATTTGGTATGAGACAAAAATAAAACAGTGAAAGGGGCGGCCCGGGTAGCTAAAGGATTAAGTTTTGTCAGATACATTTGTTCTCGTGACTAGAAACTTCATTTATTAGCCCCTTCAACATGGTAACCTACAAAATAATTTTGGTCCGGGAAAGTTAAAACTATTTCATGCAGCTGAATGTTCAATACCAACATGAATGAGGTCTTAATCTATCAAGATCGCGTCTTCGGAGAAATCTGCACCTCAACCGGAAAACGTGAATTAATGAGTTCACAATTCTTCTTTGTCATATGTTAATGTCGTTGGAGGCCTGTCGTGTTCAGATTGGTATGCATTACAAAGGGTATATATGTATATGTACATATATGTATATATGTATATATGTATACATACATATATATATATATATATATATATATATATATATGTGTGTGTGTGTGTGTGTATGTGTGTGTGCATACATGTGACTATATATATGTATACATATGACTATATATATGTATATATATATATATATATATCGAGTAATTTAACATAACTCATTTTAACTATAGTGTATCGATTTATTTTCTTTTACTCCCTTTTTGGGCAGTGAGGAAATTTCCTTTGGCTGAGTAAGATCTTTAGGCATAAGCTGAAATAGAATATATATTAAAATGGATTAGCCAAGTTAGAGTTTAACTCCTTAGTTAGTTATGTGATTTCCTTCAGTGGATAAATCCACATGATTGCAGCTAGAATGAGTACATAATACTCTACCACTTTCGACGAGGTCAATCCTCGATTGCCATTTTAGTTTAGCTTCTCGTTAAGGATATCATTTGGCTGAAAGAGGATACCGCAACTGAATAAGCTAATGCATGAACAATCTCGAATAAGTCAAAACATTGAGTGTATACGCTGTTATTTCTAGTCTGGGCCACACTGTTCATTAGAGGTACATAATGAGGCCAATAATAATGAGTGGATGTTTCTTCTGTTATTCACCATATTTCGAAATACAGCACTCGTAAGTGGGCTTAACTATATCGATTAAATCTTTAAAGATCATTGTGACAAATTTGAAACATGTGATAATTTTGCTTGGTTACACCAGAGCATTTCTCCTTATTTTATTGTTGTACTCGTACATACAACAAAACATCACAGAAAGAAATTTATTTGAATATAGTTTGATCAAATCTAGTGAAGAAATAAATGTTAATCTCCATCAAGGTTTGTACAAATTAGATAGTTATATTGACCATGAAATTTCAAAATTATTTAAATTTGCAATATACCAGTTATGAGCAATTGTCCCTTGTTGGTTACCAAGACGGTATCAAATGTCACGTGTACTTTTCCACTACCTCTCCGAGTTCTCTCTTTACCATGTTTCACTCAGTCATATTCTGTACCTTTTTTCTTCATGTTATAATACCTTCTTTGTATCAGCACTGAAAATGTAATTATACGAAAGCGCTCTGCTTCATTTATTTACTTTTACTAGTGGTTACTTACGTATATATATATATATATATATATATATATATATATATATATATATTTATATATATATATATATATATATATATATATATATATGCATATATATATATATATATATATACATATATATATATAATCTTGTTCTAACTAAAAAACAAGTTTCGCTCAAATCATTGAAACGTCTTAGCCATTGGGGATGAAAGTCTTAGTGTCATTTAAGACATAGCGTTTACATATTTCCTCTAACAGAATTATTGCTACCTTTATATCTACACTTAAAACAGCACATTGAACCAATTGATTTTTTCATGCCAACATTTTTGTGATAACTCCTACATCTTTACAGGTGTTGCAGCATCTGTTTTGTTCTATCACCCCAGATTTAACCTTTACAGGTCCTTGCCTTCAGCTGAAAAAGATCGAATCAAATCGTTAGGTATTAGCTATGAAATTTTAGTGCTACATTGTTGAAAAAAATTATTCTAGTAATTATACCAATCCCAGTACACGCTAGGCCTAATCTAACTTTTCAAAATCACACCTAACTTCAATTAATTTTATCTAACCAAATATAACTTAACCGAATGTTACTTAATGTTACATAATATCACCTTACTTCATTTAATGTTGCCTACCCTGTCTTGACCAAACCTAAACAAACCTAATCTAAACCGATTCCTAAATATTCACACTCGCTCCAGTAGACCTAAGGTAAAACTGTTATCCAAGAGACCCATACCTTATGACGTCATCATTATGTTCCAGCTTCTCTCCGACTAGCTTTTATGGATGTAATGCTGATAAATGTCTCAGTACTAAATCTATGAGTATTTTGTCACTGACGTACTTGAGAAATGTTGCAACCCCACAAGTTGAATATATAAAAGACATTATCTGGGATTTATCATACAGCATTGTAATTTATGTGTTTCTGGATCCGACCACAGAACTTGTGGCGGTGTAACGTTTATCCATGGAGCCTCATCTTCTCCGGATATGTTTGAGCTCTCACGTAAACATTTGTAAATACATCAATCCGGCCGTCACCTTGATCACAGCTGTCACGCCCACACGTGGTGCGATATCATGACGCCATCTCTGCCCTCGAAATATCACGCCCTCACCTGTCCTGACCACACTACACTTCACAAAGGCGTCTAAACCAGCCCCATCTCTAGATACATAAATTAGCATTGCCAGGTAAATTTGGCCTTGGCGTGCGGCCGTGCCGTAAAGCAAGACACCGCACGGAATGGCCGCCGTGATCGTCGCTTCCTTTGCTACACTTATTCAGGCAAAGAAAAGAGTTGGTCGTGCTTTTACGAGAAAATAATTGTGTGTGTATATACCTTACTGTATTCAACTAGTTCTATTATACAGAAAAATATATACAATCGTGTGATGCCCTGTGTTTTCTTTAGTAAAACCTTACTTCAAGTTCACTTATATTGTGCGATTGAATTTTTTCTTCATTCATGCTAATCTAGATGGTTATGCATCGGTACGAAACTTTGTATCATTTATATCCTTCAAGCAGTCTATCTTCTTTATTTTCAGACCATGACCTATCATTGTTTTTCC
>NC_134784.1:47726511-47729011 GCF_046742065.1 Oratosquilla oratoria | reverse complement strand
ATGACACAACGCTTGAGGATGGGTCAGAGGATTGTCTGTGGCAACTAGTGTCGGAGTTTAGGGAATTATTTGAGAGGACAAAGTTGAAAATAATTATAGGTAAAAAGAAAGTGATGAGATGCACAAGGGGTGAGGATGGCAGCGAGTTAGAGGTAAGTCTAAAAGGAAAAAGATTAGAGTAGGTAGAGATATTTATATATTTAGAGTTATATGTACCAGAGATTAGAGAAGAGGGGATGGGGGTGAAATGTAGAATGAGAGAAGGAAGTAAATGTCTTGGAAGAATGGAAAGTGTTATGATAGATAGTTTGGATATGGATAATGAGTTCAAGAGATGAGACCAAGAGTAGACAGAATAGTGGGATAGTTTAAGGATATGTGTGTGTGTGTGTGTGTGTATGTAAATATATAAATACATACACACACACACGCATATATATATATATATATATATATATACATATATATATATATGTATATACACACACACACACACACACACACACATATATATATATATATATATATATATATATATATATATATATATATATATATATATTGAAATATGTATGACAGAATGAGTGGGAAGGGTGATGAGGTAAACGCCAAAAAACCGTAGGAGTTTTATTACTAACGTTTCGTCCTTAAAGGACTTCCTCAGAGGACGAACCGTTAGTAATAAAACTCCTATGGTTTTCTGGCGTTTATATATATATATATATATATATATATATATATATATATATATATATATATATATATATATATATATATATATATATATGTATATATATATATGTATAAATATATATTATGTATATATATCTTGTATATGTATATATCTTGAAAAAGAGTGTGGAAGGCAAAGGTGGAGGGAGTAAATTTGAGATGTAGACCGAGAATAAGATGGATGGACAGGATGAAGGGATCCTTGTGTAAACAGGGAATGTCTCTTGAGTAGGGAAGGGAGAGGAGTAGAGGTAGGTGTAACTTGGGAGGGGTTGTGAATGGTTGAGAATTTGACGAGGCCAAAAAATATTCCTCCTTGTTTTTTCTGCATTATGTCTTGTGAAACTGCTTCTGACCCAGGACAGTGGGTGAGATGCAGGGATAACCCGTCATCCAGGAGGAGCCAAGATAAGAGAGGGAGTTGGATGAAAAGGAGTGGAGTCTGTGGGGAAGGACTGGGTGGGAGTGGATTTTATGCCTTTGTTTTTGGCTACCTCCCTTGTAAGATGGAAAAGACCTTTGGTATATGCATGCGTGTATGCATGTCTTCTCTCCATTATACGTAAGTGAAAGAGGATAGAGGTTTGCCATGTTATAAAGCAGTGGAGGTAAAATAGCCTTGGCTATAGATTCCCTTATAAGAGGGATGAATGAGACCTTCAGACACCTACATGTATGAATAAAATGCATGTGCACATCTCACTTTTTTGGATGCATGTCTTGGCTGGCCATCTCTTCTTTAAAGAGAAAGATGTCTTTTGTTACATGTATGTACAGATAGAACGTATTTGTATTTGCCGCTTCTAGGTGGAATCGTTAAGATAGGTACATATCCTTAGCTGTGTATGTGTACATGGAATTCTAGTGGAGTATTTCCAAGTAAATTCATCCACTGCATCGTCGAGGTTTATTGCTCTCCTCTGAAATATAGAATTATTATCTGTTCAATCTCCGCGAAGAAAAGTCATTTATTCAGTCGCTCATAAAACGGATATATTATGTGTGCGTGTGTGTGTGTGTGTGTGTGTGTGTGTGTGTGTGTGTGTGTGTGTGTGTGTGTGTGTGTGTGTGTGTGTGTGTGTGTGTATGTGTGCATGTGAATGTGCACATGAGCTAGTGTGTGTGTGTGTGTGTGTGTGTGTGTGTGTGTGTGTGTGTGTGTGTGTGTGTGTGTGTGTGTGTGTGTGTGTGTGTGTGTGTGTGTGTGTGTATGTGTGCATGTGAATGTGCACATGAGCTAGCGTGTGTGTGAGTATGCCCAAGCTCGTTTCTGCGTACACGTTAACGTATATGTATACACGCGTCTACACGTGGGTGCATGTATGTGAGTGTGTCCTCGTGTGTGCGTGTGTGTGTACATCTGTAAGTTCAGAATCATACCTCATTACAACAATTCAACCACTTGTTTATGCCCTACTTTACCACTCGACATGAGTCCCCTTGTTAAAGTAAGATCACCTCACTATGTGAGAGGGTATAGAGACTGGCCCTTCGAAGTAGAATGAATACATAATACCAAAAGTAGGTCAATTCTTATTTGAGATCGATAAAAAGCGTACTTACGTAACATGTGTCATAAGGCTGGGATTTAATAATTGAGCTTATATAGAACATGTTTTCAATGCTGTCACTATGGAGGGATCTTCCCTTAATTCATTATGAGCGTCTGGTCGCAGGAAGCATAGATGCCATGGTCGTAAAAAGCAGCTAAGTAATCGATATAATTCAGCTGGGTGTACCCTTTTACTGCGGAATGGGTTTATCTCAG
>NC_134784.1:47716511-47721511 GCF_046742065.1 Oratosquilla oratoria | reverse complement strand
CCTTTTTACTTGTGGTCCAACAATGACCCCGTTGTTTTACAGAATAAAAGGTCTGGCACCTATGTTGTCCCACTTTTCCCATGACCCTATCTTTCCTTACTTTTCTGGTTGTTGCAATGGTCAGCAGTTCGGTATCTTAAGATTTTGATTCAAGAAATGAGCCACTCTTTCGGACAGAAAAGAAAAAAAAAAAAAAAAAAAAAAAGCAGTGGCAATACGAGCTTCTATTGCTCTCCTTAACAAAGTGTGGGTTTGTTCGTGTTAGTATGTATGTGTGCGTGTGCGTGCTCATGTGTGTGTGTGTTTATGTGTGTGTGTGTGTGCGTGTGTGTGTGTGTGTGTGTGTGTGTGTGTGTGTGTGTTCGTGTTTGTGTGTGCGTATGTGTGTATGTATGTATGTATGTATGTATGTATGTATGTATGTATGTATGTATGTGTATATATATACATATATATATATACATATATATATACATATATATGTAATATATATATATATATAGGTTTGTGATAGATCTCTATATATATAGATATATCTGTATGTGTGTGGGTGTGGGTGTGTGTGTGTGTGTGTGTGGTGTGTGTGTGTGTGTGTGTGTGTGTGTGTGTGTGTGTGTATGCATGTATATGTTGTATATATATATATATATATATATATATATTATAAAGTAATTACCTCTGTCTGTTTGATTGTTTGCTTATTTGTTTGTTTGTTTGATCACGAACTCCTCCTATGGTTTTAGAGATAGACCCCCATATATATTCTCATACCTTATCACTCCAGTTACTTGGATAATTATATTTCATTAGAAAAAAAAATTGGTTAGGGTTAAGGGCTAAAGTTAGGAGGTTTATGGTGTGGGAACACGCCACTACTGTAGTATCCCCTTAAGTCGCGTAGTATTTTTTGTGGCTTAGAATCAATGTGATTAAACAAACGATTGTATGTGTCCATAAATATTATTTATATTTGTGAAATTAATGTTGCCACAAACCATGATAGCTTTTGTAAGAAGAAAGCATGTTAATGTAAAATGATTGTATAATTTTACCAAATGTTGAAATATTGGTTATTTTCATTTAATTTCATTGCGGGCAGAAATAGATTATTCACAAACTCCTTCGTATTTGCAGATAAACCACTATAATCATATGTATTCTGAAGATAAATAAACTAGATACATTTCTACACCTTTTAGCCATAGACATTTATCGTCAATACAGACACACACACACATACATGCACATACACACGCACGCAAAAGAATGTGTACATATGATATTTGTGTTTGTGTATGCATGTATTTTCAAACTGGGGTTTCCCAACCTTTGGAAGGGGGAGCACACTCCTGGGAGGGGGAGTGTTTAAAGCTATATTTCATTTAGAAAATTTGTTAGAGTTAAGGGTTAAAGTTAGGTGGTCTATGATGAAGGAACACGCCACTACTGTAGTCCCCCCTTAATTCGCATATTATTATTTTTACATAAGAATTAATATGATTAAACAAACCATTGTATGTGTTCATAAATATTATTTATATTTGTGAAGCTAATGATGCCACAAACCATGATAGCTTTTGTAAGAAAAAAGAATGTAAATGTAAAATGATTATATAATTTCACAAAATTTTAGAATATTGGTTATTTCTATTTAATCTAGTGCGGGTGTACACCGATTAATCACAAACTCTTCCTAGGTTTTTGCAAATAAACCCCTATAACCATATATATTCTGAAGATAAATAAACGAGATACATTTCTTCACCCATTAGCTGTAGTCATGTCAATACACACACACGCACGAGCGCGCGCTAAAGAATGTGTACATGATATTTGTGTTTGTGTTTTTCAAACTAGGGTTTCCCAACCTTTGGGTTGGGGGTGCACACCTAGGGGGGAGTGTTTAAAGCTATATTTCATTAAAATATTTTGGTTAGGGTTATGGGTTGAAGTTAGGTGTGGTATTGTTAGGGATTATTCACGAACTCGCATTAACGAGCGGGTAATTTGGCTAGTATATATATATATATATATATATATATATATATATATATATATATGTATATATGTACATATATATATATATGCATATATGCATATATATATATGTATAAATGTATTATGTAGCTGCACATATGATTATGTATACATGTTTATATGTGTATATATGCTTCTGTTTATGTAGGTGTGTGTGTGTACGTCTGTGTGCAATTTATTCCATCAATACATCTTTTTGTTCAGCATGCTGGAAGATTTTTACATTATTACACAGATTTTTGTTTTACTCGTACATATGAGCATAATAGGCTACTAAATATTCAAATAAGATATAGACTGGTCTTCTGTTGTTTAAGGAGCCACCGTTCATGAAATCGAGAAACTATTGGTTATTTTTGGTTGCAGAAACCTAAAGTTGCCGCAATCAGGAACGGTTCTTGATATTCGTGACCAATGTGACATCGGCTTTAAGTTTTATTGACTTTTGGGTCTGTGCACTAAAATAAACGGTCGTGTTACTTTGCGTGTTCTCGTGCCTCTCCAGGCATTGTATTGATCTTTGCGCCTGTGCATTCTCATGAACCTTCCTGTCTATGTCATCAAAGCTCGTTTCACACGTATCGACTTTTCGCCGTTCGCCGTTCGGCGTCCACAAGACGACGTCGTACTCGCAAATAGCCGTGGTTGTCTATGGGCGCCTTCACATGTGGTCGTGGTCGTGAGGTGTGAAAGCTCACATAGACACCAATGGTTAACCAAGAGCATGAATATGTGTCGTGTAAGATGCACGGCGAAAAGTAAGCCGATACGTGTGAAACAAGCCTAATAATGGTTACTTAAAACTACCCACGGCCTTCCCTATTTGATTTGTGCATAATTACGTCCTCTATCTGGAGGCTTTGCGTCATGCTCATGCGTGACTTTTCTCACGTGTCATTTTGCGGCCTCGACTTCATCCTCTTTGTGGCTCCTGCTCACCTTCGTGGCACTCATTATCTAAGTTGCCTTATTAGGTGTGGTTGTGCTCTTGGTCTTAAAATTGCAGTTGGCTGCGGAAAAATGGTTGGTTACTGGGAGTATACGGTCTGTATTTTTGCTGTTAACAACCTGCCTGTTCTTCAGCTCAGGCTCTTTTCTCCGTTCTGGTGCAACTTCCACTGTGCTCATTTTTATAGAAACAGCTCCTACAAGTGCAGGGGTTCAGAAAACACACACACACACACACACACACACACACACACACACACACACACACACACACACACACACACACACACACACACACACACACACACACACACACACACACACACACACACGCTCTCTCTCTCTCTCTCTCTCTCTCTCTCTCTCTCTCTCTCTCTCTCTCTCTCTCTCTCTCTCTCTCTCTCTCTCTCTCTCTCTCTCTCTCTCTCTCTCTCTCTCTCTCTCTCTCTCTCTCTCTCTCTCTCTCTCTCTCTCTCTTTCCCCTTCCTGGAAGGCTTGGAAATCAAGGAATTGGAACCCATCCACACAACACAAGGTTTAGTCTTTCGGGTTCCCCTCAGTGTGCAAAGAATCCCTTCCCCCTAATCACAACCAATAAGCAGTCAGGACGCGCGGGACAGACGGGGAGGCCAAGCCTTATATTCAGCGCGTGAGGTCTGCCGCACTCTTTCTAACCTCTATCATTAAAGAGACAACAATTCTACGCCAATGAAATGAGCCAGGAATCTACAATTGCAACCTAGCTCTGAAGTTATTCTACACAAATAATATATGCCATATATATATATATAATTTCTCTCTCTCTTTCTCTCTAATTCTCTCTCTCTCTCTCTCTCTCTCTCTCTCTCTCTCTCTCTCTCCCCATTTTCTTTTCTCTCTCTCTTTGCTCTCTCACTCTGTCTCTTTGATTTTCTAGTTCTTAACCTTTTTGTCTTCGTGACTTTTTTGTTTCTCCTGAGAAATTTCATTTTCATTTTCTCGTTTGATATATTCTTGTCATTAGTTTTCTTGAAAACTTCGTTACTGACTGTCTTTATTTTATTCCCTATACATCTTTTAGTTTTTAAAAAAATTTAATGGTTTCTTCTACGCCCACACTTGTTTGTTTGACGTTATATCTTTCAATTTCTTTTGATTTCTAATAATTCCTTCTTATATATTTTTCTTACCCATTTCACTGAATTCTGCTTTTCTCTAGATTCCCCTTTTTTCAGCTCGCATATCTTTCAATTTCTTTTGATTTCTAATAATTTCTTCTTATATATTTTTTTCTTGCCGATTTCACTTAATTCTGTTTTTCTCTGGATTCCCCTTCTTTCAACTCCTTTTTTCCTAATTCGTTTCCCATCCTCTTCATTCGACTATTTATATTTTGCTTCTCCATTCTGCTGTGTCCAGCCTCAGACTTGTAATCCAAATATGCCTTTGATTTCTCCTCAATCTACTTTTTGTTTCATGCTGTCTCCACATGTTCT
This sequence comes from Oratosquilla oratoria, assembly GCF_046742065.1. Taxonomy (NCBI): domain Eukaryota; kingdom Metazoa; phylum Arthropoda; class Malacostraca; order Stomatopoda; family Squillidae; genus Oratosquilla; species Oratosquilla oratoria. The sequence continues at coordinate 47,717,051 of NC_134784.1, read as the reverse complement.
TATTTCCTCCATTATGCTTATTTTGGATTCCTGCCTAGTTTGTTCTCCCTTTCTTTATATTTTCATTTTTCTTTTCTCTTCTCGAATGGTAACACTTCCATTTCTTTCCCTCTCTTAAGCCTTATTGAAAGGGAAAATAATAATAGCACACATTTATTCCTGCACGAGTTAAAAAGATACATGTTAAAAATGATCAGTCTATAAATAAGAAATGAGTGATATTCTACACGTCCTTGTATCAGGTCTTGTGTAACTTTATTTCAAAGTTGTATATGAACAAATATTTTCAATCAATCTTTATTTGTCTGCTCATCTAATAATATAATCAGCTTGTAAAACCCCACCTTATCAGATATTAGCCTCAGTAATGATTGCATACTATTGTGATAATTCGATAATCTCAACACTAACCAATTCATTAAATTATTGTTGTTGTTTTTTAATTCACCTGTGTCTATTTCCCCTATCCTCATCATAACTTGGATGAACTTTTTTTTTTAGTGCTAAGTACTCTTAGAATATGAAGAGTACTAATCTTAA
>NC_134784.1:47706511-47711511 GCF_046742065.1 Oratosquilla oratoria | reverse complement strand
GAGTACAGACAAAAAAGGAAAGGTCTTTGATTCTCTTTACATAGCTAATTACAACACCAACGAAAGGGTGGGAGATCTTAAATGGACAAATTACAGTGACATTTGTCCCCAGGAATGGAACCGTAGGCTACCTCAATCTAGATGCTCCACTATTCCTCTAATTACATCCTCATTTTTTTTTCTTTTTTTTACCACTTCTTTTTCTTTTTTCTCTTCTTCTTACATTTTTTATTTGTCCTTAATATTATATATATATTGCTCTCATTCTCATTTGATATTCTATTGTAATCATCACCTGTCTCTCGCCATCGCAATCTTGGGAACGGAAAAGACACTATCCACTGGTAAAAGTCATCATCTGCAAAAATCCCCAATCATCCAGTGCATCAATTCTTTGAGAAAGTTTGTCTGAGAAACTAGTCTAGAATAAAGTTAGATTAAGACTTCTATGTTCCTTTTTCCTACACACGTCACATAACCATGACCTATGAACAAACTCATGACCTACTGGCTTAATTTAGGAAGCAAAACTAAAATCTAGCTCTTGCTCGAACTAACATTTGATGCAGTTTTCGTTCTCGTAAAAGTATATATATGTACATTTTAAATAACGGAGATTTTATTCTAGAAATATTTAGGAGAACCTTTCTTCTGTTTTACTGTAAAGCTGGGAGCTGATGGGTGTATAGGAAGGAGTCAGAGGAGGGTATGAAAAATGAAAATACGATATACATCCCATTTTCCATGTGTATTTGGTCTGATGTGACGCATTTGTTACACATTCCAGGAGAATATATGAATCTGAATGAACTTAAATGGTCAGTCAGTACGGAATGTCCTTCTACCATGATTAAATGAATAAATAAGTAGATGAAACAATTTCGCCAACCATGTAGTAAATGAATGGAATAAACTTCCTGCAGAGGCAGCACAATGTAATATAGTTCGAAGTTTTAAAACTCATTTAGATAAACACCTAAGTAATATGCTGTAACGCCTGCCATCTATTTTAGCTTATTTTATATAATCATTTATCATTATTTATTCATTATAATTTATCCTTTTTTTATCATTTACCTGTTTTCTATTCTTTATAACTATCTATTTGTTTATTCTGTTTATTTATTCACTTATTTACTTACTTCTCTATTTGCGTATTTATTCGTTTATAGTTATGGACCAAAAGTTCACTTGTCGGTAAGCCCTTCCTTTGTAATACTTTCTTATAAATAAGTAAATAAGCAAATTGATAAATGAATAAATAAGTTAATTTGTAGATAAATAAAGAAATTAGATTAATAAACATATGAATAATAAATAAATCTATAAGCAATAGAAAATAAATGAATAAATAAATAAATAAATAGAAATAAGTAAATGAATAAACACACAAATAAACAAATAGATAAATAAATAAACAAACAAATTAATAAATATATAAATTAGTAAACTGAACACAATAGATACAGAATGTGTGGCTTCTTGTCTCAAAATAACAAATGCATTTAGATGGAGAGGAAGATAAAGTCCACAGATGTCTGGCTCTTTTGTTATGATTTTTGCTGGCAGGCAACACAAATCACAAAAGAAAAACGAGCACCGATAATGGTGGCAACCAACTAACCCGCCCCTCTCTCCCTTTTTTCATACTCTTTACTTTTCTATCCTCGTTACCCCACAAATAATACTTCTACTAACACTTCACAATGAATGCTCACGCTCTCTTTCCTTCCGGTATTTAGCCAAATCGGTATATTTGACCGGTTTATCCGAGGATGATTTCTAGCACATGTTATGCTCTGTAAGGCTTGTTAACGCTGCATATTGTATGCAGAAAACAAATGGGTTAATGGATTATTATTCAGTCAAATATTTTATTATATCCAGCAACAGATCACCAGTGAATTCATATTTCATATAGAAAAAGAAAGCGTAAATTAAATTCTTTTCGTCTTCGACTTGTTTTCACGGAGCCTTAACCAACCCCTGAGGGGAAAAGAATCTCACTGAATGGAGCCGTTCTTCATTCATACTCGACTTCTAAATGATCAATTGTCACCTGTCGGAAGTCCTTTGTCCAGACAGTTTGGGAGTCCATGAACAATGCAAACGCTTCTGAAGTCAAGAGATTTCTGACATCGGATGTCGTACATCTTTACCCTGACCGTGGGTTTAGCTGCAAAAGTTTGTGATTTTTTTTTTATTCCTGTGTTCCAGAAACAATGTATTTCTCATATTTTTTACTCCTTTTACACCAGTCGGGCTTAGTTACATGTATTGGATTCTATGTCGCTTTAGCCTTTTCCTCTCCGATAGAAATTGTGATTTGATAGAAACCTCCAATATAGTTTTCCAACAATACAAACTCTTCATTTTCATCACGCTTCTCGTCTTACGGTCCTTTAAATCTGCTACAACATGTAACTCACTCTTCTTTCCTTGCTCACCTACCTATTCCGAATCATCTTTGCGTTCTCCTCTTCCACATTTTCCTCTATCACATTCTCTCCTACCATATAATACTGTGCCACATCCTATTCATTCTGATTTTCCTCTTATATCTCCTCTTATATCTCCTCCAACTTCTGCTCTCTTCTTCATTTTCCTACTTTTCCTCTTTCTCTTCCTTCTCTTTTTTTCCTCTTTATTATCATCTTCCTCTTGATCTCCATCTCCTCTTTTTCCTTCTATTAATTTTACTTCACTCTTCCTCCTAGTACTTTACTTCCTCTTTTTATTAATCTTTCTCCATTTCTCTTTTGCTCCTTCATCTACTTTTCCTTCCCCTCTTCCTTCTATTCTCATCCTTTTCTTTCTTCCTGATTCTTTTCCCTATCGTCTTCTCTTCCTCCTCTTCTTCATCATTCTCTTTCTTCTCCTCCTTCTCCTCTTCCCCCTCCTCCCATTACTAATTTTCTTCCTCCTCCTTTTACTAATCTCCCTCCTCCTCCTATTCCGATTCCTGGTTCTTCTCCTGCTTCTCTTTCTCTTCCTCCTCCTCCTCCTCCTCTACCTCCTCCCCTTGTGGCCCCTCTTCTTCTTTTTCCTTCCTTCCTTTATTCTCACTTTCTAGCTTTCTTCGTTCTACTCTACCTTTCCCTCCTCCTCACTTCATCCTTTGTCCAATTATCGATTTCCCGTTAACCAATTATTTTGCATTCCAATTGCGTAGTTCCTTTTCTCTTCCAATTTCCACTTGATTCTTATGCGCGCTACCCTCTAGCTCATCTCGTGCAAGCCTCTCCATTTCCTCTGCTCAACCCATTTTCGTTCTTTCAATAATTCCCTTTTCTCTAGCTTCATAATTTTCTATCTAATTTTCCCAAATTATTTACCTACTCGTCTTTTTTTTTAATTCTATTTCATTGCTCAGTTCCTTTTCTGTGCCACCATGAATATCTCGTTAGTGTGATCGTGTGCTCAATCCACTTCCATTGTACCTTCTTTCACGCCTCCTACTTCCAATCTCATTGTTGTAACAATTTTCTCTCCTCTTCAGTATAGTGATGCATATTGTACAATATATTTTGAGGTCGTGAACACAAGATAATCAGATGAACTCTTAGTAAAACTGGTCTCTCACTATAAAGATTTCCCTTGCTACGTGGTTACCTTAGACAAAAAGGGGCCAATTAAGAAATATTTTGTTCAGGTTTTGATTTTCAGATTACGATCATGTGAAGTTATGGGTACAAATTCTCTCTGAAGGAAGGTCTGTCTACATCCCTTAAGGCGGGAGTTGTTTCGTATCCTCAGTTACGTAAATCGCTTGTCTTTTAGCCTAAGAAAACCCTTGAAGTACCTGCATGAAGGGACTAAGAGCGTAACTAATACACTTAAGATCTTTGCGCTTCCTATATTGTAAGATATACTTTTTCAATGGTCTTCTATCATAGCCTTTCAAGTGTTCATCCAAACTTTGGTATCTTTCAGCACATTTTATTCTTCCATTATCTTTGAGTTCTTCATTTCTGAACCTCTCGACTCTGGCTCCTCCAATTTGGGCCCTCCAACTTGGGTCTCGTACGCTGTTTCCCCTGCTTGGGCTCTTTATTTTATATTCATACATACATACATACATACATACATACATACATACATACATACATACATACATACATACATACATACATACATACATACATACATACATACATACATACATACATACATACATACTTACATGCATACATACATACATACATACATACATACATACATACATACATACATACATACATACATACATGCATACATAATACATACATACATACATACATATACACACACACATACATATACACATACATACATACATACATACATACATACATACATAGATACATACATACATACATACATACATACATACATACACACATACATACATACATACATACATACATACATACATACATACATACATACATACATACATACATACATACATACATACATACATACATACATGCATACAAACATACATACATACATACATACATACATACATACATACATACATACATACATACATACATACATACATACATACATACATACATACATACATACATATATACATGTATACATACATACATACATACATACATACATACATACATACATACATACATACATACATACATACATACATACATACATACATACATACATACATACATACATACATGAGTATGCCAAAACAGACTCTTTCTCCTTTTTAGGAGACAACCACCCTTCCCTCGTCCCATATCTATCCAAACGCCCATTCATTTCCCCTTATATAATAGTTTATTTTAGATGAAGGGCCATCCCTAACCCCAACCCATTGCCTGGGTCAAAAAGCATGCAGCGAGACAAAGCTTTGCAGCGGTACCCGACAGCCTTAGCTGGTTGACCACCACCCCTTTTAATGGGGATCTTACCTCTTTGTCCTCTCAACACTAATTAGAGAAGAAAAAGAGTAATTCCTTTGGCCCTCGTCATTATATTTTCAATTC
>NC_134784.1:47695300-47701011 GCF_046742065.1 Oratosquilla oratoria | reverse complement strand
GGGGCGTATTGACACAGAAAGTGGTCACGGGTGGTGGTGGCTTCACTGCATTGTTAAACAAACCAATGACGGAAATCATGTTGCTTTGGATATTTGTTATAGGGCTATATTCCCTTATAAACATAGCTTCCAAAAGCTTAAGTTTATATGCATCCCTATTGCTTGCTATTATCCTGGTGTTCTTAACTAGGCATTCACGGGTGGCTGTTTGGTTATGATATTTCAATAAATGATGTTTTGCAAGTGCATTGATATCCTACTGAGACTACATCTAGTATGACCAATATATGATGAATTTCGGGTTACACAGTCCCCGGTAAGACATTTAAATTCGTACACAATGTTGGTTTTAGACATGGTCTCAGTATTACTATTCAAGTTGTTAGTTATTACCAATGAGCTAGTTTTTGGGTTGGAGTAGAATACAACCACGCGGATTTCCTTCTCTTTAGAAACTGGGTGGCAGTTTTTAGTGATGATATCTTTAATGATTTTCTCATCTTTTTTGTAACCCTTGGTGAAGATGTTATGATAGTAGATGTTAATGAATTGGGGCTTAGAGGATGTTTGGGGGGAAAGGTGGTCACACATCATTTTATTACAAATTGCATCAAATTCACTGTTAGGGAAACCATTATTTACCATAAGAAAATTAACAACCCCCTTAATGCTGTCGACTTTAACAACACATGCATGTATATATATATATATATATATATATATATATATATATATATATATATATATATAAATATATATATACATATGTATATGTATATATATACATATACATATATATAAATATATATACATATATATAATATATATATATACATATACATATATATATACATATATATATACATGTGTGTGTGTGTGTGTATGTGTGTGTGTGTGTGTGTGTGTGTGTGTGTGTGTGTGTGTGTGTGTGTGTGTGTGGGTGTGTGTGTGTGTGTGTGTGTGTGTGTGTGTGTGTGTGTGTGTGTGTGTGTGTGTTTATTTGTGCTCAGTTGTGTGTGCGTGTGTACGTGTATGTGTTTGCGTGTATGTGAATCATCCTGGTCTTGGAGCTCAGAGTTCGTATATACCCGACTTATGGGCAACGCTATTACCTTGCACACACATACACACACACACACACACACACACACACACACACACACACACACACACACACACACACACACACACACACACACACACACGCCTGTGTTGGACTCGTGATCGACAGCTATTTCCCTCCTTGAAGAGAGCTGAGAGCTCATATATGACCGAACTATGGGTAATACTGTGACCTTACACAGACACACAAAACCAATTCCCTGTCCACGAGAGGTCCAGTAACCATTCTCAGAGCAGCGACACTGATATTAATCACACCAAAGGCGGTTTTTTATTTATCTAAATCAGTCTATCTAAATATCAAGGTCTTCTATCTCCTTATTAAGGAGTCAACCAAGTCTAAGGCACGGCATGCACCCACTTGCACTCATCCCACCCCTATGCACCACCTTTGTCTCTCATATTTGCTCCTCGTGGATAAAGTTACATCCCTGTCTCTTACACACTAACCAGCTCAGAAGGAATGCAGCAAAGCACAGCACATCTTTGTCTAAATACCTCGTGTAAACTCACATCTCTGTATGGTGGCAGAAACATCCTGCTGTATTAATCACTAAGGGTAAATTTTGAAAATGGCCATGTAAGCAAGATTTCATGCAGCTGATAAAATCTGCAAAATACCAATAGGGTTTCCTTTTACTTTCTTGTTCACTACGACGTAGTCCACTTGTTAGAAACTGTACCACTGCTTGTCTTGCCTACTAGCAAACAAATATATTTTCACACACCCGAGTGATTTTGTAGCCTTTGATATCTCTATATAAACAGTAACTATTCATTAGAAGTTGGAAACATGCTTCAAGTGATTCCAACATGTAAAAAATCTCAGTGACTTTCACATTTGTGCTTAGAATAAGTTTATTCGTCTCTTCACATAAGCTGGTAATCTAAAAACTACACTTAAACTTCAGGTATCTTTCTACCTTGAACATCATTTACATTATTCCTTTTAAACCCTTAACAGGTAAAGTGGGGGCAGACAAACCCATACTTTTTTGTTTTTTAATTTAATATACTAATATATTACAACAGATATGTACTGTCCATAAACCTTCTTGATCAGTGGAGTAGTTTAATGGGGGTGATAGGGTCATTCTTGAATCTTGCTCGTATATAAGCTTTTAGAGCTTTTGAGCCCCGTCTTGACCCCACTTTACCTGAGGTGTGCATTACCGAGGGGTCAGTCAGACCCCACTATACCTGAGGTGTGAGTACGTGGGGTTGTCAGGACCCCACTTTAACCTGAGGTTTGTTTCATGTCTATAAATGTTTTATCATTTATACTTATGGAAAATAATAATTTTCTTCTTTTAATCACAGTAAAACATACATCCGAGTTTGATTAATTTATTATTTAATTTAATACTTTATTTTGATTATTCCATTTTCCCTCTTTTGAACACATTTTTTTTATCACCATGTTTAATTTCTGTATCTGGTAAGAGAGTTTCTTTTCATATCATGTCACACTATACTCATAATAACAAAAAGCATGACATTCCGCCACATTTTATTTGTTTTCTTTATCCTTCCCTCTTAAGTTAAATTTACATTTGTCTCACATAATGAATGCTTAAATATTTTCTGTTCTGTTAATATATTTCTTCTCACAACAAGATCACACATTCTGAGGGACATAGAAGCCACAAGTACCAGCTCTGATCGACCGACAAGACGGTCATCAAAAAAGGGTGCACGGCTTTCCTCTTTGACACAACCATGGCACTTGTGTCCACAGTTTACCTGACACAGAAGAAAGAAAAAAATTTGTGCAGATGATCTCCTCAATGCAACCCAACAACCTGTTATGGATGACTGTGGGAAGCCAGAAATCATCTGTAATTATAACAACCAAAAGGAGGGGTTGGACTGTGGGGTGGGCGTTTTGATCAAATGTGGTGCCCGATATACGTGCAGCCGAATAAACACAAACGGTGGTCTTTGTGCATAAAGTACGGACTGGTCAACGGCCGCCGGTGTCAACTCCTATATCACCCCTAGCAATGAAATGAGGAAACATGGACAGGTGAACTTCATCACGTCGGAAGTACTGATTGAGCTGGCAGAAGAGATGATACGGCCACTGGGCAGAGGAGAGGAATGAACTTCAAGGATGCACAAAAGTAACTTTGATGACATCAGAACGGTCTTTGGCTTGAACAGCCCCATCAGCAAGCGGATACCTCTTCGATGAGAAAGCGAAGTGCCTTGGTGTGACCGGAAGTCTGACAGAAAACCCAAGAACTACTGCCTACACTGCAGAAAAGACCAGTGTGTCAGACCATTCAACCCCCATCTGCGATAACTGCAATTAGGATTCCTTCATAACACAAATTCCACTTTCAGTATATTCAATAAAATATGTTCTTCATTATCACTAGCATTATGTATGAATTGCTCGACCTCATGTCTTTCTCAAGAAAACTCAAATAAAAAAAAAACCACAAAAAAAAAAACAAAAAAAATAAAAAAAAAAAAAACAAAAAAAAAAAAAAAAAAAAAAAAAATAAAAAAAAAAAAAAAAAAAAAAAAAAAAAAAAAAAAAAAACAAAAAAACAAAAAAAAAAAAAAAAAAAAAAAAAAAAAAAAAAAAAACAAAAAAAAAAAAAAAAAAAAAAAAAAAAAAAAAAAAAAAAAAGAAAAAAAAAAAAAAAAAAAAAACAAAAAAAAAAAAAAAAAAAAAAAAAAAAAAAAAAAAAAAAACCAAAAAAAAAAAAAAAAAAAAAAAAAACAAAAAAAACAACCATAAAAAAAAAAAAAAAATACAAAAAAGAAAAAAAAAAAAATATACAAAAAAACAAAAAAAAAACCAAAAAAATACAAAATAAAAAACACAAAAAAAAAAAATAAAAAAAAAAAAAAAAAAAAAAAAATAAAAATATATAAAAAAAAAAAAAAAAACAAAAAAAAAAATAAAAAAAAAAAAAAAAAAAAAAAAAAAAAAAAAAAAAACTCCACAAAACACAAAAAAAACAAACAAAAAAAACAACCAAAAAAAAAAAAAAAAAACACAAAACAACAACCAAAAAAAAAAAAAAAAAAAAAAAAAAAAAAAACAAAAAAAAAAAAAAAAAAAAAAAAAAAAACAAAAAAAAAACTAAAAAAAAAAAAATAAAAAAAAAAACTCAAAAAAAATAAAAAAAAAGATACAAAAAACAAAAAAAAAAAAAAAAGAAAAAAACCAAAAAAAAAAAGCTCAAAAAAAAAAACCCCCTCCTGAGACCCACAAACTTCCGTCAACGAAGGATGGGGTTTTGGCTGCTGAGGTCAGGGTAGGAATGCTTAGAGCCATAAAAACTTATAAATAATAAACTTAGATATCAAATTAAAAACTATAGATTGTGTGCAGACCTACTATCAACCTCCCCTGAAAATTTCATTAAAACCAGTCCATAATTTTGCGTAAAATTGGTCCAAAGTCAAAATAATCACCGCGTTTTTTCTCCAGATTTCATGGATTATGAAACACATTTATTATTCATTTGTTGTAGCTCTTGCTTTTCCTTAAAGAATAGTTGGACATTGGTCTCTACAAAATGATGATGACCAACGCACTTCATGTTTCATGCTTTCATCAAGCACCCTCTGAAGTCACAATATCTTATTTTTCATATTTTTTTTTGTAAATTTCATTAAAATCTATGTCTAACAATTATAGTCACTTTAGCATGTAAATGGAAGAATATAATTGACGTACATATGTTTTGATTTCTATGTCATATATGCAGTAGAATTATTTTATTTTTATTTTTTGTGTTTGGGGTTCTGTCAGACCCCCGCTTTACCTGAATCGTTTGTCAAAAACCTTTACCCTGTTAAGGGGTTAATGAAATGTGTTTATGAACATCAGTTATTCTTATGCAATTCTGAATATGAATATTAATGTTACGTGCCAAAGGCGTTTCATTATTATTGTTAATTATGATACTCTGAGTGGAAATAGATACAATGAGTCCAGGCATTAAGCACTCCCATTTTCCAATGAAAATAGTTGCATTATACACCTGAGATAGGTTCTCAACCTTTTTCCCGATTTTTCCCAGTCATGAATTCTCGACATTTGTGCGGCTCCCTTTCATTTTTCTTCCAGATAAGGTTAACAATAATAATGATATAATAATAATACTAGTAATAATAATAATAATGATGATAATGATGATAATGATGATGATGATGATGACGATGACAATGATTATGACGATGATGATTATGATGATTATGACGATGATGATTATGATGATTGTGATGATATTAATAATACTACTACTAATAATAATAATGATGATAACAATAATATGAATAATAGTAATATTAGTAATAATGATAATACTAGTAATAATATTTATAATACTAACAATAAAACAATGCTGATGATGAGAAACATTCTGTTATTATAATCGACGTAATAAAAAATCTAAGAATGGTGGAAGTCTTTATGGTCAGATTCCACACATTATATAGAAGTGTACGATTTGTAACAGCAGAACATGGGCCACCTAATTTCTTGGCATGGCTCCCTTGTTGGCCACTGACCCAAGTTGAATACAGCGATACTATAAAAACATCCTTTAATGATAAATTGAAAAGGT
>NC_134784.1:47685300-47687800 GCF_046742065.1 Oratosquilla oratoria | reverse complement strand
CAGCTGCACCAGGTCCCATGAGACGGGAAATTGCCCGGCAACGAACTCCAAATGTCGTAACTGTGGCAAACTAGGCCGTTGGGCACGTACGCCGCGTTGTCCAGCCATAACCGCTAGCTGACGCAGCTGCGGGAAAAAGAGGCATTACGACCAATCCTGTTTGAAGTTTAGAACCATTGGAAACGGAACAGCTAATCAAGAGCATGTGCACAAATCCAAGGGATCGACTCAAGATTCCAGGTGTTGTGAAGGCAGAGAAGTCCATTCCTCCTCACGTACACCCTCATCATTGTCTCCTATCACGGTCACCGTCGTCGCACACAGAGCGGCCATCCTGTCCATGCTACTGGACACGGGTGCCGATGTGACGATAATTGGTTTTAAACACCTCAGCCACCTTGGTTTATCCGTGAAGGCCCTTAACCCACTGCTTGACGACCCTAGGTACAGAGAGGATGGCTCACCCATGATCCCAGTGCTGATAGAGGTTACAGTGAAGGACAAGACTGAGAAAAAGTGGATGGACAACCACGATGATATACCAGTCCCACTGTTGTCATATCAAGCTTGTGGGGAATAGGCGTTAATCCCCGACCGATTCCCACAACCTATTTCATAGGTGACGCATGCGAGTGTTTGGACGAAAGCCGACGCAATGCGACCGCGACGTCACACCTCAACCGCCTTCAGTCCCTTCACCCGGACTCGCCCTTTCATCGGCAGTCTCCGTCCCATCACTCCCCCTCACAGCAAGCACGACCCTTGCTTAAGTTAGGGCACACTTTATCGCGGAATTTAGCGACGTGTTGATGACGAAGATGGACTTATATTTATCACCCCTCGAACCAATGTCAGAGCTGCCAATGAGGATTCATCTACGGAAGGATCTACGGAAGGACCAGTCACCATGGTGCCACCCACTCGTAACTGTAGGTAAGCCTAACGGTGGCGTGCGAATTGTAGAGAACTGAAAATACACCTTCCTTAGTGATCATTGCTCCAACAACACTTCTGGTTGATTCATATTCCTAAATTGAAGTAGTTTTCAACTGGGAAAGAACTTCTTGTATCGGACTTCAGCGGACGAGGATCCATGAATATGTTCATGAATATAAGTCGTTACCTTACCATTCATTGTATGATTTTTTTATTTTGCAATATCATTACTCATTATCAATACGTTTATGAATTTTCCTTGTTTTTCTAACGAAAATTGTACCTAAAGTTTCTTTCATCAGGTTGAAATGTGTATTTGCGTAAACCAGGTAGTATCTAAAACTAACAAAGAAATAAAAGAGTCAAAAGTATTTAAATTTTTATATTTCTTAAAAAAAAATGGAATTTGTTGCAGGGAGATAACATGTAAAAAATGCATTTCAATGAATTAATTTCAATACAACAAAATAAATAAATAAATAAATAAAGTATAATAACGGGAGATTCATCCTTTTCCGCAAGGTATTCTTTAAGAGATGAAAAGTTAAGTTAACCGAGTTAGTATTCGCCAGCACTTTGGAATTACTTGCTGATAGGATAACATATAAAAAAAAAATTAAGGTAGCAGCTTCAAAGGAACATGTGAATAAAAAAAATAACACTTTTTTCATATACCGAGGACTTTTTCTCCCTTATCTTGAAGGTAGCCAAAGTCTAAAAGCATATGCCCACCCCCACCAATTTTATTCAACCCCCACCCCATTCCACTCCCATCCACCACTCTTTCCTCCCTCTCATTTTAGCTACTCATGAATGAGGGGTCACCCCTGCATCCCGTTCACTGCCCTGGGTGCATATATATATATACATATATATATATATATATATATATATATATATATATATATATATATATATATATAAATATATATATATATACAGTATATATATATGTATATATATGTGTATATATATGTATATACATATATATATGTACATATATATATGTATATATATATAACATATATATTGACTCACGTGGACCAAAGTGAATTGCTCGCGCCTTCTGGCCGCGTGAGTCGCGCGCCTTCAGGCCGCGTGAGTAGCGCTCCTTTCGGCCGCGTGAGTATCACAGGCGTTTTTTCAGGGAAATACATGTGCAGAAACTGGCTGGATCGTCATTCCATTCTCACTAGGTCACCAACCTAAGAATGGACCCTTTCGGCTCCAAAAATTACCAACCTGCGCCTCGGCCGGCTGCTTCGGGACGGACAACGGTTCTTTGAGGAACGCACGTGCATTACCAAGCCACACATTTCAACATGGCCTGAGAACATTTAGTGTCAGGTTTCTTAGTCATCAACACTCACTTTCGCGCCAATTAAAGGCAAGGGCCATGACCTGACTTGGATATATAAGCTGAACAGAAAAGCCGAAGAATCAGATGTCTGTGTGTGTGTGTGTGTGTGTGTGTGTGTGTGTGTGTGTGTGTGTGTGTGTGTGTGTGTGTGTGTGTTTGTATGCTTGTTTGTATGTTTATCTGTGTGTGTGTGCGTATGTGTGT
>NC_134784.1:47665300-47667800 GCF_046742065.1 Oratosquilla oratoria | reverse complement strand
AAACTTTAAGAATCTGAGATTATTTAGCAAATATTGAATGTAGGAATGGATGGTGTCTCCTGCCACAAATATCCAGATTATTAACCTTAACACCATAGGGGTTCCTTTATCACATTATCTCTTAGTGTGTACCGGCTAAAAAAAAAAAAAATCTGAATTGTCCTAGTTTAGCATCACCATTAGATTTTTTTTTTTTTTTTTTAATATACTTTGACCAATGTTATGCGAATTGCATTGTGAAACGAACAACCGTTAGTGTATCCTGAGTTATGATGACTGCTACTTCGGTTTTGTTTTTGGCCTAGAACACTCATTACATTTTGTGTCATGCTGTTGAAACAATCAAGAATTTATTTCTGGTTTCTTTCTTGAGTCTCTACCAGTTGGCTAATACCTGAGTTAAGCTAGACGTGTCCTCCTCTATTTCAATGGAAGCTAAATGGACTGAAGCTTTACTTTCTGCTTTCGCAAGCCTTGGTTTATCATCTGTATACTCAATAGCTTGGCGTTCTTCAGTTAAAAATCTATCTAAGTTTAGTAGGGTTATATAAAGAGAGAGTAGTTTAAGTTATGGACATGGTGTCATATTTTACTTTTTGTATTTAGGTCTAAGTAAGGTCAAGAGATTTTGTGCAGTTGTGGGGTAGATTGCAGTTTCAAAGTGTTTTCGAATTATTTGGACTGATAGGACTGTCCGTGAGATATATAAAATTACATGTGAGAACATAAGAACATAAGAATGAAAAATACTGCAAGAAACCAATAGGCCTACACAAGGCAGTTCCAAGTCCTTTACCACCTGTCATCTTTATCTATAGTGTTACCTAACCTTCTCTTAAAACAACCAATTGTTCCAGCGCTCACTACATGGTTACTAAGTCTATTCCATTTATTAGCCATTCTATTGATAGACCAGTTCTTGCCTATTTACTTCTTAAACCTAAATTTCTCCAATTTAAATCCATTACTACAAGTCCTGCCCTGATGTCTTGATAAGATGACCTTGCCTTGTATCACCCTTGCTAAAGCCTTTACCCATTTGAATACATTATCCATTACTATAAGATTCGTCACCGTATATTTATTCTCTTTTCATATCATCGAATTTCCTATGCAAATTCTTGTCCTTTTTGGTTAAATAGAAAAGTTGCTACTTGGCAGAAGTAGTGGGATAGAGAGCTTTCCTTTTCAAAGTTTTCTAATAAAGTCAGCCCGGCAATATATTCAGAGCTATATATATACTGTATATATATATATATATATATATATATATATATATGTATATATATATATATATATGTATATATAAAGTTCTACAATAATAAAGAATAAAAAGGAAAGAAATGTCTAGTTAGACAAACAGGCAGACAGACAAAAGAAAAAACACTTGAATAACCTCAATGAATAGGACACTGATAGAGCTAGAGGAAGTATTACGCAGAAATATTCCAAAGGAAGCAAGATGTTTCGTCATGGATAAAAATAAGCTCTCGTCCCAAGATGCTCACACATCATGTTAGAGACGCACATGCAAGCATGCAAACATGCATACAAGCTAGCACGCAAGCGTATACACGAAAGCTGAAACACAAACACACACACACACACACACACACACACACACACACACACACACACACACACACACACACACACACACACACACACACACACGGTGAGAGAGAAAGGCAGAGATAGATAGACAGATAGATAGATAAATAGATAGATAGGTAGAGATAGAGAGAGAGAGAGAGAAAGAGAGAGAGAGAGAGGGAGAGAGAGAGCGAAACATGTGCGGGGTCTTTGGGGAAGAATAGTTGGAGCAGCTACACAAATACTAACTCTTGAGATGGAGCACTTTTGTGTGTTTTCGGGATTACACTCCTGACTGTGGCAATTAGTGCCTCGAGAACCCGGCACACAAGGTAGGCAGTGCCAGTTTGTTCTTTCCCTCTTTCATTCCTCTTCCTTTTTTCACTTTTCGTTCTTTTGCGGATCTTTTCGCTCTCAACCCCCTTTAAACGAGTGGTATTTTTCTCAGATATATATCTTCAATGGTAATCAGTTTAAATTATTTGAGAGGTGGACTTTGGACCAAACCTGTGTTTCAATTGATCATGGGTCAATTCCTGTTTCAGAGTACACCTCTCGGCTGAATGAAAACAGCCTGATATTAGACAGGCGTTTAAGAAGTATGCCGTCGTGTCTATCGAGCTGGCTCCCTTCATACTTCCTTGGTATACCTCTCTTCCTCCTCCTGTCCCTCTTCTCGCTTTGTTTCTTATTACCTAATCATCATATTGTTTACCACTTCTTTGTATCTTTGGAACTACACAGCGCCTGTTTTTATTTCTTAATTAATATTTAGATTTCATTCAACATTTAATGTGTTCTTTCTTGTTTAAATCCAGTCAATTCCATACATCTTGGCCTATTATAATCACAATATGAGATTGAGTACACAATCGAATGCATTTGTCAGTATGGCGATCAATTTTTT
>NC_134784.1:47630300-47640300 GCF_046742065.1 Oratosquilla oratoria | reverse complement strand
TATCAACATCTGATTCAAGATCATGGAGAATCAATCTTCCCCAGCATCACCACCTACCTCACACACACACACACGCACACATACACACACACACACACACACACACACACACACACACACACACACACACACACACACACACACACACACACACACACACACACACACACACACACACACACACACACACACACACAACACACACACACACACACACACACACACACACACACACACACACACACACACACACACACACACACACACACACACACACACACACACACACACACACACACACACACACACACACACACACACACACACACACACACACACACACACACACACACACACACACACACACACACACACACACATACACACACACACACACACACACACACACACACACACACACACACACACACACACACACACACACACGCACGCACGCACACGCACACGAACGCACGCACGCACGGACGAACACACAAACACACACACACACACACACGCACACACACACACACACAGGCACTCATACCCACCCACACACACACACACACATACACAGGCACTCACACATTCATATACACGCAAGTACATACGCGCACACATTATTTAAGACAATATGTTTATTGGAATATCATATCTTATTTCTTGAATCATTCATGATGACAAATTTACCTTGAACATCCATATATGTCTTCGAACCTGTATGTGTAGCTACACTACCTATACTTGTGTCTCCTATGCAAAAGAAAAAGGTGTTCATTTTCTTTTGAGAAGATGCAGGCAATGGGTGACTGCTCACTTGATGTATGACAAAGCATAATTTTGTCATTTTTTCCTCATTATTGTACTTTAGTAATTTTTACTCTAAGATGAGCAATCAAAAGATTTTCGTCTTTATTTCTGTTACCCTCCTATCAAATAGCTTCAAGTTATATATTCGGTAATGTCATAATTATGTCTGAAATGTGTTAATGAATAGTGTTGGTTTCTCCACCATTTCGTTGCTTGAGTATGTATTTCTTACAGAATAAAGTGGGTGCCGAAATTCTGTGCTCCAATTGGTGCGCACAAATGAACATTGGCCATCAAGATAACTGAATAAACGTTTGATTTTTCATGAAAATTACTTTTGTTTTTAGCTAGTCTTGTAACAATTCCCTACTATTCATAAATTAGAGAATGAAGCGGACTTTCTATTGGAAGTCTACCTTTACTTTAGATTCCTTTGCTAATGGAAACACGCCTTCAATCACCACCAGTATGACTTCTGTTATGAGATATTTTACTCACACATCATAGCTCTAAACATATTTCTTTGTCAGTTCCAAGTATTCCACCTGAAACTAAATTCATACCATTATCCTACTGCCTACTGGCCTACAATTTCTATATTTTTTCTGAAAGAGAGGATATACCATCCTGTGTAGTATATCATCTACGTTTATATCATATCTCAAGCATTGAATTTTACGTATATACGGACTTCATATGCGGTAGCTATATGCACTACATACTCCATTTTTTATCTACATGATTTATCTTATTTATCCTGATTTTTCCTATTCATAGTACAAGTAAACTCGCTCATTCAATTTATTTTTTTCTATAAGTATAATCTCGCACGAAATCGTATTGTCCTGGCGAATCTGAATTGCCCCTAGCATAAAGTTTGCATAATCATTACTTCTGGAAATAACAAAGAGTAATGACGAAACATAATCAAATACACACACACGCACACGCGCATGCACACACACACATTCACACACACACAAGCACGCGCGCGCACACACACACACACACACACACACACACACACACACACACACACACACACACACACACACACACACACACACACACACACACACGCGCGCGCGCACGCACACACACACACACACACACACACACACACACACACACACACACACACACGCACGCACGCACGCACGCATGCACGCACGCACGCACGCACACACACACACACACACACACACACACACACACACACACACACACACACACACACACACACACACACACACACACACACACACACACACACACACACACACACACACACACACACGTACGCTTATGGTAGTCCATGGATGTTGATGACGATACTCCTCTGCTTTTCATTATTGGTGACGGTTCAGTGGTTATGCTGTTGGTGTCATTGCATGTGAATGTTCAGTCTTATTCAGGAACCGTATATTTTACTACACAGCATGGGTGTTATTCCCCAGGAGGCCGGACTCTTCCCACGCGCAAGGTGTCAATGGGAGCGCTTTTCTGTTCTTCTCCGGGATTGGGCGTCGTGAGAGTCGGGCGGTTCCTCTGTCGCACATGGATCGCCAGGCCGACCTATCAGCAACCACGACCTCAGACTCCTAGGGCTGCCTGTCACACCTCTTGAGGTCTTTGACGTAGTTTTCGTATCTTCTCTTTGGGTCCACTGCACTTCATCTGTCGCCCACGAGCTGCCCATGTAGGATCTGTTGTGGGAGCCGGAGTTTTGGGATCCTCATGGGGCGCCCCATCCAGCGCAGGTGTCGCTTCACCATGATAGTTTCAATACTGGAGGTCTGAGTGCAGTGGTAGAGTTCATAATGAAATCTTATCC
Organism: Oratosquilla oratoria; assembly: GCF_046742065.1. NCBI lineage: Eukaryota > Metazoa > Arthropoda > Malacostraca > Stomatopoda > Squillidae > Oratosquilla > Oratosquilla oratoria. The sequence goes on along the minus strand of NC_134784.1, from coordinate 47,637,656 downwards.
TTCCATGATACAACCCAGAATCATTCGGATACACCTGATCTCCAAACTCGTACACAGACACACACATCCAACCTACCTATGGACCTATAGGTCTCTTGTCGGTATGTTCTTCCTTTGTAATCATTTGTAACTCTCCAAGGTGCGGCTTTGGCGTTTGTACATGGTCAACGTTTATTTAGCCATACAGTGGGCCTTGTAAAGCAGTCTTTGTGTTAATTCTGAGGTTGTTGTGAAAAAACACTATCATTTAGTCAGCCGAAGGCTGCAAAGGCGACGAATGTCCTTTGTATCTTTGTGTCTGCAGAGCAGTCTGGTGTACTGCCAAGACATAAAAAGTGTTATACGGTTTTGGTGCGTTTCCTGTGCGTGTGAAACTAGGAAGGTATTTGTGGTGGGTTCGTGCATTCCAATATCATTTCCTTTTTAGTGTAATGACATTGAAACCAATTCCACAGTATGTTGGGGAATAGGCGTGGAGAATGTACTGTAAGCAATAATAGCACAGACGTCAAAGTATTGAAGGTCTACTATCACCTGCGCGGAGGATATTTTGGTTCTTGCTTTCAGACGAAATAGGTTGAAGAGATTTCCGTCCATGCGATATTGGGTGGCCACACCTGCGTCTGTCCCGAGGGAACCGTGGATGGTGCTGCCTGTGGCAACCAGGAAGATATTGAAAAGCACGGGACAAACAATCTTGTTTTACTCCAGCCTAAACTCTGAATTAAGTGCATACATTTACACTTTACATTTTATTGCTTTAAAATGGAAGAATTTTTATATGCAGCACTTTGAAAATATGATAGCAGTAGATGTTTGTGTTCTTATTTGTCTTGCTGTCTATATGTAAGTGTATGTGTTTGTGTGTATGTTTGTGTGTGTGTGTGTATGTGTGTGTGTGTGTTTGTGTGTGTGTGTGTGTGTGTGTGTGTGTGTGTGTGTGTGTGTGTGTGTGTGTGTGTGTGTGTGTGTGTGTGTGTGTGTGTGTGTGTGTATTCACTTGGTCTTTTGGATCACGTGTTCGACTCGTGTGTGTGTGTGTTTGTGTGCGTGTGTGTGTGTGTGTGTGTATGTATGTGTGTTTGTATGTGTGTGTGTGTGTGTGTGTGTGTGTGTGTGTGTGTGTGTGTGTGTGTGTGTGTGTGTGTGTGTGTGTGTGTGTGTGTGTGTGTGTGTGTGTGTGTGTGTGTGTGTGTGTGTGTGTGTGTGTGTGTGTGTGTGTGTGTGTGTGATTATTATGTCTTCTCTGTCCGTCTGTTCTTCCATTCATCTGTCTGTTCTGTCTGTCTATCTGCCTGTATGAATATGTGATCGTGTGTGTGTGTGTGTGTGTGTGTGTGTGTGTGTGTGTGTGTGTGTGTGTGTGTGTGTGTGTGTGTGTGTGTGTGTGTGTGTGTGTGTGTGTGTGTGTGTGTGTGTGTGTGTGTGTGTGTGTGTGTGTGTGTGTGTGTGTGTGTGTGTGTGTGTCTGTCTGTCTGTCTGTCTGTCTGTCCGTCTGTCTGCCTAAATGTCTGTGTTTGTCTGTCTGTCTGCCTAAATGTCTGTGTTTATCTGTCTGTCCGTCTTCCTCTCCGTCTGTTCGCCCGTCCGTCTTTGTGTGTGTCTGTCAGTCTGTATGCCTGGCTGTTTTTCTGAAGTGGAGAGCTGAAAACAGAAAATTAAACCCGACCATTTTTTTTTAAGTTACAATAAATTTACTTACTTAAAAAATATTCCTATCGCGATTGATTTGATTTATTGTGTTTTACGAGCGAGAGAAATTTTCTGACGTTAGATTTGTTGTTATCTGTGTCGTTGCTGTTATCGTTAACCCTGTCACTGTTTTTACCTGCACCATATTTGCTATCGTTAGGGTTAGACGATCCGTTGGCAACATCAACATGCCTAGGCCTACTGTCGTTACCTTATCTTTGCCCATGTTGTTAATTATAATAACCTGTGCCGTTACCGTTATTTTTATTAATGTCATTATTACCGTTACTTGCGCCGCAATAATTAATCTCTTGTGTTATCGTTGCCTCTTCTGTTGTAATTATTGTCACCAACGCACTTAGAATTTTTTATTATTTGCGCCATCGCCATTATCGTTACCTATCCTGTTCTTTTCTGTAGTTATCACTACTCTTTTGTTATCATTACCTGTATTATTTCTGTTATCGTTCACTTACTTTTGTCTCTACCTGTTCCTGTGGGAATAATTTATTTACTTATTAATATAATATTTCATTTCTTTATTTCCTTATTTCATTATCTATTTATACATTTATTTATCTATATGTTTATTTATTTTTTAATTATCCATGTATTTATATATCTATCTAATTACTTATTTATTTTATTATTTATTTATATATTTATTTATGTATTCTTTTATTTATTTATCTATTTATTTATTTATTTGTTTCATGTATATGTATTGAATAATTAAATTTATTTATCTATCTTATTCTAAATACATTTATCCATTTATTCATTTATATGTCTACCTAACTACCTATCTATTAATTTATTAATTATTAAATCTGTTAAATAATCTAGTCGTTTATTGTTGTCTTCTGTAGGCTGATTCATTCTGATATGCTTTACGAACGATCTCGTTCTATGACACAATTGCTATTTTTACCTGTGACGTTATTGTTATCGATTCTTGTGACACTGTCGTTGTCGTTTGCTGTGCCGTTATCGTAATTGTTGTCTGTGTCGTTGTCGCTCTCGTTGTTTGTGGCATTGCGCTTATCGTTGCATGTGGAGCTTTCGTTATCCCATGCCATTGTTATCTGTGATTTGTTATTGTTATTGTCAAAGTCATTAACATTGTCAATGGCAGTTATTGTTACTATTATTGTTATCTTTGTTGTCATTGTTATTGTTAAGGCTATTTTTTTTTACTGTTATTGTTATTGTTATCGTTATTGTTATGAGTATTGTTATTTTTATTACAATCGTTATTTTATTATAGTTTTATTGGTATTTTTATTTTGATATTCATTGTTGTTATTGTTATTGTTGTTATTGTTGTTATTGTTATTGTTATTGTTATTGTTGTTATTATTGTTATTGTTATTGTTATTGTTATTGTTATTGTTATTGTTATTGTTATTGTTATTGTTATTGTTATTGTTATTGTTATTGTTATTGTTATTGTTATTATGCCTTTGTCATTCTCGCTTATGGATCTATCGTTTTCGGTACCGTTATTTGTCTTATCTTTATCATTATGGCGTTTGGCAATTGGTATTTGTGGCATTGTCACTACCAATACCTGCGGCTCTGTTATTATTGTTACCGAGGTATTGTCTTGATTGTTACCGTTGCCTATGACGTTATTATTGTCATTATCGTTAATGTTTTTGTCATTGTCATTATTCGTACTGTTGTTGTCACTATCTTTGGCGTTACGGTTACCCGTGATGATGATGCAGTTTATCATTACCTGTGGCATTATCCACATCCTTTGCCCGTGACTTGGTCGCCATTCTTTCCTCTGCTCTGGTCATTATATTGGTGTCTTTCTCGTTGTCGTTAATTGCGCTTTATCGATATCATTACCACTCTGTGGGTGAAGTGCGTGAAGTTATTCCGTCTATGAGAGTTTATTATCATAATTTTTGTCTTCTATTGATTAATTATTCATATATATGTTTACTTATTCGCCTATTTTCACTATTTATTTGTATATTCATCTATTTATTTAACTATCTATTCATATATGTATTTATTTTTCTTTTGCATATTTGTTTATTTAGTTATTTCTTTGTTTATTGATTTACATATGTGTTTGCTTAATTATACTGTTATTTGTTTGTTTACTTGTTTATATATATATATATATATATATATACTGTATATATATATATATATATATATATATTTGCATGTATATATATATGTATATAATATATATATATATACATATATATATATGTATACACACACACACACACACACACACACACACACACACACACACACACACATATATATATATATATATATATATATATATATTTATATATATATATATATATATATATATATATTAGTGTATCCAGGAAGAATATTTTCTTGTTGACAGACGAGATTAAATAATATTGCTGTTTCTGCCTTATTTATCTTTTTGTTAAGAACTTCAATTTCTCTTGCTAATTTACGGTGTTGGACTGATAGTTTGCTGAGTAGCTGTCCGTATGAGGTTGCAACGTTTCGGTCTTCTCTGTAGACCATCTTCAGGCTAATTGTTTGGGTGTGTGTGTGTGTGATGTTTATATACTATTTTATTTCTGATTGTTTGGGTGGTGTCGTGTGAAGCGATCATCCTGATTGGCTGCTGCGTAGTCATCAGGAATCACTGGGAGAGGTGAGGTCAGGTCCGCTTGTGGGATGGGAGAATCTGGAGGTCTATACTATGTATGTTCATGGTTGGTTTTAATTCTGCTATATAAATTGCTTCAATAAATGCTAATCTGCGGGAGTCTCTTTCTCTGTCTATTATTACTTTTCCTTCTTCTAAGTTTTGACGGGTGAGAGAAGTATTATGTTTGGTGTTATAGTGATTCTTTATGGATCCATGTTGTAGGTGGCAGGTCAAACGTCTTGTAAGTTTAGTCCTCGTCATTCCAATGTATGTTTGAGACCCACAGTTCTCAATGGTACAGTTATGTTGGTAAATGACGTGATTATCTTGTAAGGACGATGTCGATTTGGGAGGGCGGTTTCTCAGTAAAAGTTGTGACGTCTTTCGGTTCTTGTAGTATATGGTCAGTGATATTTTGTCTTCTGGGTCAGTGGGCTTGACGTGTTTTGTAATTATGTCCTTAATGACTTTTTCATCTGTCATATATTCTGATGACATGTAATTTCTGTAATATATATTTATGTTTTCTTGTTTTTGTGTGGTAGGTTTGTTAGAATACCAGTTGTTGATGGCCCGTTTTGTTGCTTCGTTAATTAACTTGTTACTATACCCATTGCTAATAAGGACTTGGGTAAGTCTTTCCAGTTCAGTGTGTGTATCTTTCCATGTAGAGCAGTGTGATATGGCGCGTCGTATGTATGCGTTGATAGTGGAGTTTAAATATCGTTGAGGGCATTCACTTTTACCAAGACAGAGGTTTTTGTTGCTAGGTTTTACGTATACTGATGTGGTGTACTTGTCATAACCACAAGTACACCACATCAGTATACGTAAAACCTAGCAACAAAAACCTCTGTCTTAATGGTAAAAGTGAATGCCCTCAACGACGTAACATCGATATTTCTTTATTTATTCTTGATTTTATATTTTATTGCTATATACGCAACCTTTCTCTACAGTAGTTAATTGATTCAATCTACTTTAGCATTCAAAGGATAATTATACAACATCTAGTATTTTTTTCATAATATGAAGTGTATTTAAGAGCTACAATATTAGTAAGAACAAAATAAACAACACAACTTTGCACTGCAAGTGTTTTGATGACTCTTCTCATGATTAGAAGTGCTTTGACGATCGAGATTTTCTAGAATGCATGCTTTCGTATTTTCTGACTAGTGATCATATGTAATCTCCCATCATAGCAGTATTCCATCGTCCTTGATATCTTCTTTCCATAGTTGCGATATCCTGATGAAATCTCTCGCCATGCTCCTCACTGACAGCCCCCAAGTTTTCGGGGAAGAAATCTAGGTGAGAATGCAAGAAATGTATCTTCAAGGATATACGACAACCAAGTTTCCTGAAGTTCTCAATAAGCTTTGCCACTATTTGTTTATAATTAGGGTCCTTGTGATTTCCTAGGAATCCACGAACTACATCACGAAATGAACACCAAGCTTCTCTTTCAACTTTCGTCATCGCTCTTTCCAGTTTCTCCGACTTCAACATTTTGTTTACCTGGGGTCCAACAAATATACCACCCTTGAGCTTAGCCTCAGATAGCTTGGGAAACATGAGACAAATTTCTTGGAAAGTTTCGCCTCCAAAATCCAAAGCCTTCACAAACTGTTTAATTAACCCTAGCTTGATATGAAGTGGGGGTAATAAAACTTTTTTCGAATCTACTAGAGGCTGTCTGAGAACATTTAACATTCCTGGCTGCAGTTCAACTCTTGGGGGCCAATGAACTTTATCATAATGATCATCATCAGCCCTGCTGTCCCATAAACAAAGAAAACAGGAATACTTTGTGTATCCCCCTTGTAAGCCAAGCAAAAAGGCTAGCATCTTGAAATCACCACAAACATCCCATTTGAATTAAGCATAATTGATTTTTTCAAGAAGCTGTTTGACATTATGATAGTTTTCTTTCTTCTGTACTGAGTGTGCAAGAGGCAAAGATGGGTTTTTATTTCCATTGTGGAGCAATACTGCTTTGAGACTTCGTGTTGAGCTATCTATGAACAGTCGCCATTCTGCAGGATCATGTTCGAGTCCAAGGGCTGTAAACAAACCAGTAACATCCTTACAATAACACATATCATCACTAAAGTCATAGTAAATTTTAAATTCTTCATGTCGTTTCCGGTACACAGATGTCCTGCAGTCTTCTCGTAGTAGATTCCATTCTTTCATCCTTGATGTAAGAAGCTCAGCTCCTGAATTAGTAAGACCTAAGTCTCTGATTAAGTCATCTAGCTCACTCTGACTTGGAAAGTGAGGCTCCGAAGTCGTTCTTGGTGCGAAATCTTCGTCTCCCATTTCATGGCTGCTGCTACCTGCTGACCCTTCAGATGAAATTTCCATTGCATCTTCCATCTGGAAAGAAAGAAATAACTAAATATAGCAACTTCAACAAAGACGAATAGCATTAGTATTCCATATATCTTTAGGAAAGTGAATGTATATTAAGTACTTAATATTGAAGTTAATTAAAAGTAAAGAGAGTATGATAAAAATAAACTTGCATTTTCTGGTGGTTGTGGTACTGGTAAGCTATCATCATGTGGGACAGGTGCTCTAGATGATGGTATGTCTGGATACTGCAGAGCTTGTCTTCCTTTCACTTTCCTGTACTTCGTCACATCAATCATACAAAAGTAGCAGTCGTCGTGATGGTTCTTCGGCTCTCTCCATATTCTAGGAATGGCAAAAGGCATTGCCCTTCCTGTACCTCTCAGCCATCCTTCTAGAGTAGATCGGCAGCTTCCACATATCACATGAGGTGCCCATGGCTTGTCCTGGTCACCCATGGGCATTCCGAAATAGAGTCTGTACGCTATCCACACTTTAGCACCTCTCACGATCTTATGTAGTACTTGTTTTTTCCCAATATAATAACCACACACATAGCAAAATGTATCAGGAGAATTTTCACATCCTCTAGTAGCCATCTTAACAGGTAAATAGTTCAGTCATTGATCTGAAAGAGAAAATTA
>NC_134784.1:47622800-47627800 GCF_046742065.1 Oratosquilla oratoria | reverse complement strand
ACATATAATATTACACCCGAGGGACTCTTTTCATACATATTGATTCTCTGCCGTGTTCTGTCCACAACACGGGGTCGTGCTCTCAAATAACCATGGATGTCTATGGACACTCACACATCACAACGTATAAAAGTCTCAACAGTCATTCATGGTTATATGAGAGCACGACGTCGCGTCGTGGATAGCCCACAGCAGAAAGTCGATAAGTGTGAAACGAGCATTACATAATCGAAGCCATGTGACCGAAATCAAGTATTTACAGTGGACTCGTGCGTCACAGAACACGCTGTGTCTACAGTATATATTCATATATTCGTACAATCAAACGAATGTAGTTGAAGAATAGAGTATGATACAGTCTTTCAACATATTCTATGTATACAAAAACCAGGAGTATATTCAGCATGTTCATTACATGTGTTGATTATAATTGAGAGAGAAGCTCTAAAGGTACATATGATACTGCATTATTTTTAAAATATTCTATTCGATTCAACAAAAGGAGTTGTCAACAGACTCAATGGTTCACGCCATGCTTTTAATATTTTTTTCTTATTTATTTGTCTATTGTTTCCTTGGTTGAGGTTCAACATTTTCCATTGTTGTTACAATGGATGTACAGTGACCTTTAGGTTCTGTCGTGATGTCATTCACCTGTTAGATTAAACAAATTTGTACATTGCATTAAAACCTTGATTTGTCAGGGGACACACTGATCGTCACTAAACTAATTACACTTCCCTTGCAGTGGTACAAAAACTACTGAATGCCACATTCAGTATTAGAAATTTAATTACTGAAACTTGGAGGAGTATAAATCCAGAGAAAAAATGGCTCCACCTAACTAGACCCATTACTTTACTTTTCTCATTACTATTAGGACATCGATATCGATCATGACAAAAGGCTTCACATAATTGACCACGAAAATTTCGCACGTTCACACCAATGCATAGACTCGCTTGAACAAATTCTTAGGCACATTTACACACACGCACGCGCACAAACTTGCATTTACGCTGACGTAAAAAAATGCAGGTACGGTCACAAATTTCCATGCACATACGAAGACACAGGCACATTATTAATCATTATTATCATTGTATATTCATATATACTTATACAGTGACTGCATGTCAGCTTGGTTCGAAAATCCATTGATTACCTATGCTCATGCTAAATTTCTGAGAATAAAATTCATCATTAAATTGGAACTTACAGTCTTTAACACACAATTTAATCAGTTCAGTTAAGGTGTCTGAGGGTAATGGTAAATCGTGCTTATTTAACTCTTCTTTTAGATAGATTAGAAGATCATCCAAAGGAACTTTAGTATAAATTCTTCCTTGTTAGTTGCTTTCCTATAGACAGAAAGTTTCGCATCCTAATCGCTCCAATGTATGACGATGTCGAGGAACTATAGTTTTTTATTCTCCTCCATCTCTAACCTTGAACTGGATGTCTTCGTTCACTCTGTTGAGCATTCGGATCTTGTTATCCACAATTTATTCGTTCCTTCCATCATGACCACCAACACATCATTCACGTAGCAAAATCAATTTGAGCCTCTTCCCATAATTTGTAGCTGCTTATCTTCTTTCAACGTTTCCATTAAAAGTGACTCCATAACGGTACTCAGAGGCGAACCCATTGTCAGGTCTTAATGCTGAAGGCACCAAAGTTCACGAGGAAGTTGGCTAGCCTGTAAGTGACATTATGGCGTTGGTTTTCATGGAAACGTTGGAAGAAGATAAGCTGTTACGTTTTATGAAAAGAGACTCAAGATGTAATGAATCTGTTACTGATTATTCTTGTGTGCACCGATAAAGCGAGTTAAAGTGTAACCACTTTGAAAATTAAAGGTATCTAATTTTACCGGAATATGTTTTCAGTAATATCCAAACAGCACAGAACCTCTTTCGATTTATTTTTATATTGTAATTTGAAATTACTGATCCTATCCTCAAAGCGTCGTCTGCTTTGTTCATTCGCGTAAAACATACCCGTAGCTCCATCTACTCCGCAGTGATGCCATGAGTTGTATTTATTCTTCGTGCATTTTCATTATGTTTAATGAATGGTGATCGTGTTGAGTGCTGCATGCTATCTAATATAAAACTTAAGAATTATGAATATGAAGAAAGGTCAGCTGAGGGAAATACATAATTGGGAAGAAGAGAATATGAGAAAAGAGGCGGAGAATGATAACATATTAATAATATAGAGAACTCAGAGAGAAAAGGTGGAAGAAAGCTTTCGATAACCTCCCAGCAGCAATGATATTATTCACGTACAAAACGTACACGGATGGCTAAATTTTCTTACAATAATACTAAATGGTCTTTTCTAAAGAATATTGCAAAACAAATGACAAGATATATTGTTTTTTGGATTTTTTTTATAAAATTTATTAAACAAATTTAGAAAAATAGAACCAAGAGAAATAACGGGGCTGATGCATCGATAAAATCATCGATATCATCGACATACTGATAATTATGCAATTCAAGTTATATAAAACTATATTCTCGTACAGGCAGACGCAAACAGTTTAACTTCCTAATTTTTTTTATACCCGATATTTTTTGTGAATTCAGAAAAACAATACTAACTAAACAATCTATGAAACATAATTTTTCTTTTATTAGATGAAACTTAATTTTAGTTTTATGATATGCTTATTATTATCACAAATTAGTGGCTGGTTCAATAAGGTCGTGCAGTATAGGAATAAGTACAAAAAACACTTCTCGTTTGCTGGATGGATTAGTATGTTCTTATTGATACATGTAGTAAAGCTCTCGTCTTTATGTTGCGTAAACAATCTAAAATAATAAATCAATCTTGTTTTGTAAAGAATCATTAGTTTGATCTGGTCACCATAATTAACCTTTTTACTGGCACACATGGGCCGAGATAAAAAAAAAAAAATCACTGTATTACGTTGTTGATATAATTGTTTACAAAGCTTATGACATCTAGGAAGCGTAATGTGAACGTGATACAGTATCTTGTGTAAGAGCACATCACAAAAATACTGAATGCGTCACGTATACTAACCTTGTTTTTATTTAGTGCCCAAAGACAGCAATACAGAACCAGTATACATACAGGTAAGCACCAATGATGCACCAATATGTAAACTTCCTCAGAAATATTCCGGTTCAAATTGATAAACCATGAATATGCCGTCTATCTGCACCTCTTAACTATTGTCGATGAAAAACTCAATATAAATGAATATTACCCGTTTCGCTATCGGACGCTTGGGTTAGTACACAGTTCATGACGTCATCGGAACTAACGCCAAGAGATAGTGTTGTATGCTGTGTTTTAGAATGCAAACTAGCAGACGACAAATATTTTCGTCAAAAATCCCGTCGATTGATAATATTGAGGTAAGATATTTGGTTTACACATTGTTCTCGTGAATATAAATAACATTACAAGGGAGAAAATACAAAGTTCTACCTAGACTTGCTGGTTCCTATTTAGCTTTCAAGATCACTTTATTACTACAAAAGACGGAATTTGATCCCTAACGGCTCCCAGTAACTGCTACAAATCCCGGCTATCGGAGTACAAGGATAAAGAAGTATCGGATCTCGCAGTTATACGATAGTTCACATGAATTTCTTCAGTGTTGGTTCCTGCTTATCCATAAGATGATTTTCGTAAATTGCAAAACAAATAAGAACATATGAATAAAGGAGACTGCAAGAGACCATAAGACCTACACTAGACAGTTCCATGTCCATTACCACCCGTCATCCCCATCAACAAAGTTGTCTAACCTTTTCTTTAGACAGCCGATATTTTCAACATTCACTACATGTGTACGAAGTCTCATTTGTTGACCACTCTATTAGTAAACCACTTCTTTCCTATTTCGTTCTCAAATCTAAATTTGTCCAATTTAAATCCATTACTGCGAGTCCTTCCCTGTTGTAAATAAAAGAGGGAGAAGGAAAGTGTGAGAAAAATAGAGAGATGAAGGAGAGGATGAGAGTAGGGAAAAGAGGAGGTAAGAGGAGATTTTACATGTTTGGATGGATGCGAAGAAAAATATTTGAGAGAACATAATGACCAGAGTACATAAGGAGAAACGAAGGAAGAAAAGGAGTAGGTGAAGATAAAAGAGTAAAAGTAAAGGAAAAGAGAAAAATAGAAGAGGGAAAAGAAAGTTAGAAGAATGAAAAGGAGAAAGAGAATGTGGAAAAGGAGTTGAATTGGGGGAGTAAAAGAGGGAGGAAGGGGAAGAGAAGAAGGAGGAGTGAAAAGGGGGAAATAGAATAGGAATGGGTGAAAGATATGTGATGGATAGAAAAGAGATGGAAGAAAATAAAGAAAGAAAAACGAAAAAGAAGGAAAGAGAAGAGGGAAGATGAACAAGGGAGAGTGGGAATAAATAAAAGATGTAGAAGGGGAAGGAAGAAAAGGTAAAGAAAAAGGAAAATTTAAAGAAGATAAGGAAGAAAGGGACGAGGAAAGCGAATTTGAGGGAGCAGATTGGAAAGAAAGGGGAAATAAAAAATAAATGGCATAGAGAGAAAAAAAAGAGATTTTAAAGTACGAGAAGAGAAAAAAAAGAAAAAAAAAGAAAAAGAAAATGGGAGATAGCAGACGGCATGAGGAGCGAGAATGTAAGCAACGACTAAGAAGCTAGACGGAAGAGGATTACCGTGTTGGCGGTGAAGAGACATGGAAGAAGTTTCCTGGCGACGAGACACACGGAAGTGTATGCTGGTGACAATGCCCGAGGAGAAGGAAGGATAGGAACCTTCTGAAGGAGGGCCAAGTGCAAGCAGTAGTCGAGGAGGAGAATCTCTGTGGAAGACGTAAGGTTCATCAGCGATGGCAGAGGGTGGGTATGAGTGAGAAAGGGGGACGAGAAGGGAGGGGATGGGAGGAGACGGGAGATGAGGGGAAAGGGAAGGGAAGGGATGAAAGATGAGGGGAGGTGAGGGGAGGAGGGGAGAACGAAGCCGCTGATGAGGACG
>NC_134784.1:47587800-47590300 GCF_046742065.1 Oratosquilla oratoria | reverse complement strand
AACTTTGAATCTATTTACAATTTTCAGTACTCTGCAATTACTGATACCGAAATTTAGTTATCATTCCTGGCTCAATGTGAAAGTAATGTCTAGATCTTTTTGCAATGGTCTATAGCCCTCCTCATTTCTTATTCTTCCCATGATTTTTGCATCATTCGTAAAGGTCTTGGCATTGATTGTTGTACCTTTCATCATTACACTGACATAGATAAGGAAAATAGATGGTACAAGAGCTGAACGTTGTGAAACTCTATTGGCTATTGCTCTCCATCCTATCATTTTGTCCTTTACTAGTCTCCTCTTTTGTCTCCCAATGAAAAAAATAAAATCCATTTGAATTGCTTTCCTCTCAGTCCTCCAATATGCTCCAATTTCCATATAAGTTGGTTGTAAAGTACTTTATCAAAAGTCTTCTCTAGGTACAGGTACATAGAGTCTATCTAGTCTTCCCCCTCTTTGCAGCATATCATCGACTCTCAAATAAGTGTTTCAAATGTTAGACACACATGAACCTCCACATTTGAAGCCAAACTAACACTGTCTCCCAGAATGTTCAAATCTTGAAGATATTTAATCCATTCATCCTTCAAAAGCCTTTCACATAATTTCACTATTGTGCTGGTCAGTGATACCGGCGAATAATCTAGTGATGTCTCATTTATGATTCGACACCACATCAACCCTTTTCCAATCATGTGGCACTAACCCTTCTCTGTGCCGCCAATTTTGCGTGCTTATTTTCGTTTCGTACGTCTTTTAATTTTTTTTATCACTTTCAAATTTTTTATTTGTCAGTCACCCTTTTAGTCAGTTGGCCCCATGCCTCCGATGAGGCAACTTATGTTCTGAAGGTTATTTTCACTTAGTATTAGTATTTTGCACTGTCAAGCTTCTAATTCTCATTTAACTATATTTTCTGTAAAGAAGGATGAAATGCTTTATTTCTTGAATACCGGCTATACTGCGTGCTTCATCAGGTACAATTTCGAGATACTGTGAGAACAACCATTATTTGTCCCAAGTTCTGCAGTGACGTCATGATTTCTTTAGTCCAATGCTCTTTAACCATTTGAATTTCCTCCTCCACCCTTTCTCTAATCAGAATAATTGTTACAAGTCTGTATGCAACATTGTTTACTTAAACAATCTCGATCACTGCATAACTTACATAGGTCATATCAGCAAAATACGTCATACAGGCTCACGGCTATTTTTAATGTTCAATGCGGAGAGCAAGCTTATGCAAACCTGCGCCTACTAACTGTTTTTACCAAACACCCAACTCATAAATATGAAACTATCACCATCTGCCCCTCATTCTACTCACGTCACTCTGCCAGCCTCTTACAGGGCTCGGCAGCTACCACTTGGTCGTCCCGATCAACCCTTTTCTACTACCCTCTTACAGGGTTTTGGCATGATACATGGAGCTAAATCAGTAATTAAAGCATTTCAGCATAAACTGGCTAAACAAGGTTAAAAGAAATACCCTTCAGTGCATGTTTTCATCCACCTAATAGTAACCCAAAAATGCATCTACTCTAACATGTATAAATGTAACACCAAATACCTACTGATCCTTAAAATAAATTGGTATATCTATAAATTGGTTCAATAAATAAATTGTTAAACTCGCTGATACCAGAGTCTGAGGATGACATAATATCCAATAACTAAATGAGGATTTTTTTTTAAATAGTATTTGATGTCCTTCTGATTAGAGTATGTTGTAAAAACACCAACAACTATGGAGGGGAAAAATATTATATATTTTTGTCAGATCTCAATGGAGGATGTATTCATATTTTTAAAAAGGGTGAGTTGTGTATCTATGAGGTATGTTACATCGATTATATGCATAGTATTAAGGGTGTTAGCAATAGTGGACTGTGTCCTTGCACAATATCACAATTATCAGAACTGAGATAGTACATTAAACTGACTTCAATCTAAGACAGATAAATTTCTGGGTATGTTTGAGAAAAATAGAAAATATAACCTGGTTTTACAGATAACTTTTCGTCTAAGATTCATGAAGTTGTTGCAAGCAATTGACACATACCAGTGAAGCTACACAAAAGTTTTTCAATGCTTCATTTAACACAAAGTAAAAGCAATACTTAATGGCGTTGTTTTTATACATTGGCAAGGCTCCAGGTCTTTATGGTCGACCAAAGCTTCAGGTAGCACATCTGTCTGACACATAGGTCTCAGGTAGCACAGGTTTCCAAACTCTGGCATGCAACGTTCACATATATAAAATAATTAATCCGGTCTTATCAATAAAAATGATCATGATTAATACACAATTCCCACATGATGCTATATACATATTCCCTATAATCATCATAGCTTATAGATTCCCCAATAGAATTAATACACTGTTTTTCGTCTCCCTCAAAAAAGTTGTTGTTTTACAATCCTCACTGTCACAATTATTATCATTATCAAGTTCTATCTTAGTCCTTTTTAAATCATCTTCATGTCAAATTTACACTTC
>NC_134784.1:47575300-47577800 GCF_046742065.1 Oratosquilla oratoria | reverse complement strand
AAATAGTATAAAGGTATATGGCAGGAGACATATCAATTATGTATAAAGAGGCAATGGAAAGACAAAGGAGACGAGATGAGGAAGTTGGAGAAATGAGAAAGGAGGAGGTAGTGTAAAGATATATGGGAGTAGAAATGCCAATTATGTATAAAGAGGCAACACATATACGAAGAGGAAATGATCCTGGAGACACCAAAGGTGGAAAGTGGGGAAGAAGACGAGAAGAAGATTAAAGCGAGAGTGGGAAGGACGGAAGAGGTGGGAGGAGGCGTAGGGCAAAAACAAAGCTCAAAGGGAGATGCGAACAAATGCAAGTAGGGGAAAAAGGCGTAAACGGCACATCTGAAGGCGGGAACAATAGTTTGTATCCTCCTGAGACAAACGAATTAAGTGCAACGAAAAAGGAGGTGGCGGAGGGAAGTAAAAGGGGGTAATGAGGAGAAAAATAAGAGTTAATGAAGACATTATGAGGAGGCAATGAAGACTAAACACAGAAAGATGGAATAGTCAGAGTTTCCGAAGTTAGAATGTTGATGAAAGGTATGAAAAGGGGACCCAATAATGGGTCATGATAACATGGTGAATACCGTAGTGTAGGACTAAACAAGAAATGAAGCTGGGAAATGCGACAACGCGTATATATAGGAGAAAAGAGGCTTGGTGCTTGTTAATAGTGAATTATATCACTACTTGATGAGCTCTCTCCTATTAGTCACGGGAGGAAACACAGATAGGTATGGTCACTGTCTGCCCTTCCCATGAAAACTGTTCCTATTATGGTATAGAATATATTAGACAATACAGTCTTTGTACCTCAAATTCGGTTAGCCTTCTGTCTCTCTTTCAGGGATATAGAATAGTGTGTATAGCTGTGGTCACATTATTTCTCTGTTAGTATAGAGGTACGGTTAGGATACCCTTGTGAGTCACACGTGCCAAACCCTTCCGATTCCAATTCCACGCTGAAGCTGTAATGATATGGTTAAATGCTCAAAATGCTTCGTGGTGCATGTGTCTAATAGTTACCTTGTGAGCCTACTATATGTATCGTGCATAGGAAGCAGCATTTCTCAGTTCTTATGTTGGAAGATGTGTAGTATTGACTAAAGATATTTGTAATTATAACCATATCCAGTCGAACTCTCTCGAATATATTTATTACTTGCCAGCAACATTCAGCCAGTGAAAAGCGTGTAAGGGTTTATATATTGCCAGTGGTAGGTTAGGAATAGCAGTGTTACAGTTTCATCAATACAAACGTTCTACCTCAAGAAAGATAAAGGAGTGGATGGGAAACCCTTTTGAGACAGTAGCGATGGGATTAGGTGCAAATATGGAAATCGAGGCGAGGGTTAAAACTTTTCAGATATCCAAAGAGGATTAAGCAACTAAATATTCTTCTCAGGAAAGGATGTAGACCTTGGAAGAGCAGATCGATCGAACTTGAATGCAGAGGAATTGGAATTAAGAAATGAAAGGAAGTTAAGGTGATGAATAGACAAACAAGTAAAAAAATAGATGAACACTTGAATGTATAAACAAATCGACAGATAAATAAATTTAAATGAGCAAATAGATGAATATACAAATAAGAATAAATCAATAGATACATAAGCATATAAATCTGTAAACACACACACACACACAAACACACACACACACACACACACACACACACACACACACACACACACACACACACACACACACACACACACACACACACACACACACACACACACACACACACACACACACACAAACACACACACACACATACACACACACAAAGAACTACACATCTACAGTAGATCGTAAAACAAACTCTTTGAAACCGACATCCAATCTCAACACCCATCCCGACCTCAACCCCACGGGAAAATCCCTTTCAAGAGAACTAAGAACCATACTAACATGTTTTCTTTCAGAACACCATTCAGCACTAAAACAGTACCATCAAAGAAAATGCCTGGCCACAAATTCAAACTACCCCAGTTAGAACCATCATACACAGAGCATAGGACCTCTTCCTATACTCTCTTACATTAACTATCCCTAGACAACAACACAATATTTCATCCATAAGTAACCTATGAGCATGTCGGATGGGCGTTGCCAAAAGAGGTCGAGTGCTAAAGAAGATTCATTTTTAAACATTCTATTCCGTGTATTTTCTATGAAACGTGCAATTTTCTTGTCCTGCTCGTTGAATTCTTTTACGAGGTGTCTAAAACCTGCCGACGTTTTGGAACTGCTAGGTTCCATCTTCATGGGCGAAATGTTGCGTTTTATGTGTATGTTTATTTTGTACGGGCGGTAGGGGTTACAGGAATAATTAGTGTGACGTAATCATATATATATATATATATACACACACACACACACACACACACACACACACACACACACACATATAGAATATATATATATATATATATGTATGTGTATATGTATATATATACATATATATATGTGTATATATATATTATATATACATATA
>NC_134784.1:47555300-47567800 GCF_046742065.1 Oratosquilla oratoria | reverse complement strand
ACTTCATGGTTGGGGCAAAGTGATGGAACCTCTCAAGAGTTGTTTAGAATAGGAAGGGTGGCTGCATGGAAGCTTGCTCGGAAAAACCGTGGGGAGCAGCAGCGGCGCGAGTATAGCAACGCGCTCCCTGGCGTATGATCCTAATTGCTGATTGATGATGGTATATATGAACATATATATTTATACGTATATGAATATTTCTATACGTGTTCAGTACTTATGAGTATATATAAGAGATTGCTAAATGTAAATGTAAGTTTAAAAAATACATACACCCGTTGCTGGTTTAAAGCTGTAGGTTGATTCAGGCTTAAAGAATATTTACTTACGTGCACCATTTTCACTATTTTTCTGTTGTGCTCGGTCTTTAACGAAATCCCCTAGAGAAATGTACTCGGAGCGCTAATTGAGTTACCGAATCAGTATATAACATTTACTTCAAACGTGTATTCGACATTAAGTCCCCGTTCATCCTTAGTAAGCCGTTAATTGCCCCGTTCTAATCGTGACTACTTCATGGTCCATATATACATGACTAGATAGTTTGTGTTACAATGGACAGTGCGGACGACGTGTAATATATTATAGCTATGTTTGTAACGTTTCCTATATCACAAGTCATGATGATATCACTTTTAGCTTTCTTATTTTTATGGCTGTTCATATTGTCAAAAGAAAACAAATGATACAACAGTAAACTGAATGTATAGGTCACCAAGAGTAGATTGCCCATTATGTGTCTCATGAAGTTTATTACTTAATTACATTTCTGTGAAAATAAAACATTGTGACCAAGAAATTCTCCATGTTTTTTAAATAAGTTACATTTCTCAAGTTTTGCCAACATAGAAATTTAGATATACAGCTCCCATACTACCCACCTACATTCCAGATTTATATATATATATAAAAAAATCAATCAGATCTTTTATATACTCAATAAGTATTTATTAATTTTGTTTTTGTCTCAGTGAGAATTGAATAATCTGAGCCTCAATGATTTTGTTCACATATAAAGTATCGGAGATTGTTGTACCACTTACTCTCGGGCACCGGCAACGTGATATATCAATGGTTTTTACAACGATTTTTTTTCAATAACTTATTTCATAATTTTGGACTGAGTGACTATTACACGCCTGACTGTGTCCAATAATTACGAGAGAAAATCAGCTAAACATCAAATCTAGCTGAACATAGGCCGGTCACAGGATTCATTTTGGCAGAGATATAATCACCTTCATTTGCATGGTAAAGTTGTATTATTTTCTTAACCATTCACGAATCGTTCCTCGTTTACATAAATGTTACTAGCTCCAACGGTTCCCAGCCATACCCTATTTGTAGTCTTTTGAATATCTCCATTCCTTTACAGCTTAATCTAGTAAAACTCTATCCGCTCTTCCTTGCCTTTCATCGTCCTCGCAATCGCAGTTTATCTTTTTGTCCTTCTTTTTATTAATGCATCCACATTCTACACCCACAAATGCATTTGAACTTATATAATTCTCTCCATCACATCCAACCCTAAATACTTCTTTTTGCGTTTTTCTTCTCTTATTCTCCTGCCTTTTCCAATTCTCCTTTCCACTTACCTTATCTTATCTCCCCATATTTCTGAACTGATTATCTTTTCCCTTATTAGTGCCTCTTTTTTCTCTCTTACCTCCCCTCACCTTCCTATATCTTCTCGTATTCCCTCCTTTCTCTTCATATTGCCTCCTCTCTTCCCAGTCCCTCTTTCTCCCCTTTCTAATCTCTCTTCCCACTTCTCTCTTTTCCCCACCTCCCTCTCTTCTCCTTTTCCCCTATATTTTCCCCCATTCCCCATTGCTCCCCTTATCGATCCTTCTGTCTCCTCCTGTCTTTTTTTCCTTCTTTTTCTCCTTTCCCTCCCTTTATTTCCCCTTTCTCTTCTTGCTCTGTTCCTTTCTACGCTGCACTTCCCTTCACGTTATTACCACACCAATGTTTTCTCCTGTTTTCTCTTTCCCTCCGTCTTGAATTCTTCCTTTTCTTTTCCTTTGTCTGCTTTCCGCATATATTCTATTCTTCTGTCTTTACTACCCTCTCTTATTACCTCCCCAATGTTTTTCCCTCTTTTCTCTTCCTCTCTATCTTGACTACTTCTCCTCTTTCCTTTTGTCTTCGTTTCAACTCTTTTTCATCCCTCTGTCTTCACTAGCCTCCTCCGTCATCCTGACTTTTAGATTTTTGCCAACTCCCTTTCCTTGGCCTACCACAAAATCCCCAATTCCCTGTCCATCTTCTGCTTTTTTCATCTTATCATAATCTTAATTCTTCCATCACCTATCTCTCCCTTTCTTACTAACACTTCCTAAGCCTCAGCTTTCCTCTTTATTCATTCTCTCCTATTGTCCCCTTTCGTGTTTCCTTTCACCATCTCCCTTTCTATCTCACGTCAGTTCCTGCCTTATACTGCACTACTCTGCTGTCCTCCTCAATTCTGTTGAACCTTGCTATGTCTTATTTTGCCCTACTCTTTTCCCATTAGTCCATTTCTGTCCTACTCTATTCTGTCTTATCCTGTTATGTTCTCCATTGTTCTACACTATTCTGTTTTATTCTATGCCGACCTGTCCTATTTGGCCTAGTTCTACCCTGAATTAGCCTGCCATTCCGATCAAACGTCCAACCGCACCCTCAATTTTTTTTTCCTTTGCCACTGTCTTATTCTTCCCCAGTCTCTAATGCTTATTGTCAATTCTTATGCTCTGTAGCTTCCTATTAATGTTTTCATTTCCTTTTCCATTCAATCTGCACCCCATTTATCCCACATTTCCCTTTCTCCTCTTCATTCATTCACTTTGATTTTGCTATAGCTTCGTCATCTGCTTTTTCCCTTACTATTTTTTGCATTTTCATATGTTCCTTTTCCTTCCCCGTCATGCATTTTATTCTATTTGATATTTCTTTTTCATTTTATCTCTCGTCATACCCTTTTTCATCCATTTCTTCCCTCCCAGCTCTTCTTCTGTTACTTTGTCCAATCCTGGTTCACTCTCTCTCACCCGAGCACATGATCGTTAGGTTGTCGCATACTCTTGCAAACACTACCTGACTCACAAGCTCACTCATACACTCATATACACAACAGCAATTTTCTGTTACTTAAACACCCGTTCTCTATCCCTCTATTTTATTTCTCTCTCTCTCTCTCTCTCTCTCTCTCTCTCTCTCTCTCTCTCTCTCTCTCTCTCTCTCTCTCTCTCTCTCTCTCTCTCTCTCTCTCTCTCTCTCTCTCTCTCTCTCTCTCTCTCTCTCTCTCTCTCTCTCTCTCTCTCTCTCTCTCTCTCTCTCTCTCTCTCTCTCTCTCTCTCTCTCTCTCTCTCTCTCTCTCTCTCTCTCTCTCTCTCTCTCTCTCTCTCTCTCTCTCTCTCTCTCTCTCTCTCTCTCTCTCTCTCTCTCTCTCTCTCTCTCTCTCTCTCTCTCTCTCTCTCTCTCTCTCTCTCTCTCTCTCATTCTCTCTCTCTCTCTCTCTCTCTCTCTCTCTATATCTCTCTCTCTCTCTCCTCTCTCTCTCTCTCTCTCTCTCTCTCTCTCTCTCTCTCTCTCTCTCTCTCTCTATATATATATATATATATATATATATATATATATATGTACATATACATATCTATCTATCTACCTACCTATCTATTTATATACACACACACACACACATATATATATATATATATGTATATATATATACATATATATATATATGTGTATATATATTCAGTTTTTCAATCACATTAATTCACTTTAATTCCATGCCATCACGGTCGAGACTGACGAG
Organism: Oratosquilla oratoria; assembly: GCF_046742065.1. NCBI lineage: Eukaryota > Metazoa > Arthropoda > Malacostraca > Stomatopoda > Squillidae > Oratosquilla > Oratosquilla oratoria. Next base: position 47,563,998 of record NC_134784.1, on the reverse strand, counting down.
GAGCTCGATGGAAGCATATATATACGGAAACTGATACGTGGTCAAGTTAAGGACTCGAACCCAGCTCAGACGTAACAAGTGGCCATTGCGCTTCTAAGATTAGGAGGCGATTATCATCTGTATATATTTCCAAAACCTCATTGTTTTCTCCTAGGATGTTTCTTGTTAGTCCTATGCCATGGGCTTCTCTTAAGTTATTCTTAGGAGCTCCTGATGTCGGCTCCACCGAATTTACTGAATAACATAATACCAAAGAAACATCTCACAAGAAACCAGTTGGCAGAGAGGTGAGATTACTGCCAAAATTCCTTCATAGCAAACATGAATTGCACAATCAAAACGAAACTGGGCGTTCCTTTTGAATCATCACCCATTAAAGTCATATCGCATTGCCTTGTGTGGTTACAGACAGTGTGCCACCGAATATGAGTAAGCATTGTCCAAGCACATCTTAGTCTTGAACATTAAATAGAATGAAAAGAATAAGGATCTATAGCTAAAACGTAAGAACCCTCTCAGGAGACCACAGGCTGGAGAGTTTAATGGAATAACTAAACTATATCAAGTGGGACATTATGGGACTGAGCAAAGTTCGAAAAACGGAAGAAAAGATGATATAGTTACAAAATATTCACTACCTGTTCTTTAATAGAGCTAAGGAAAAAGACAGATTCAATTGAATAGGATTCCCGATAAACCGAGAGGTTGCAGGTAACGAAGTGAAAGTCGGTAATCTATCGGATAGGTAGTTCAGACGATGAAATTGCGACCTTAATTTTATTATATAAGTCAGGTAACGGATAAAGAAAAAAGTAAATACACGAAGTGAGGAAACAGATGGGATATGAGTCGTGCATTGAAAAGTTTGGAGTAGGTGAGAGAAATGACAGAGGCAAGGTGTTCATCATTTTTGCAGAGAACTACAACATGAGAATAATGAATGCTTTCTTCCAAAAACGTGTAGGTCGTAAATGGACCTAGGAAAGTCCAAATGAAACATTAGAGAACGAAGTAAACTTCATATTAGGAGATGGTAGCAAAAGCATTAGCAATGTTACGGTCATGAATAAAGTTAACATATGTAGTGACCATAAAATAATAGGTTTCACAGCCAAATTCCATTTCACAACAAAGAGAAATAAATTAGCTTTGAAAAAGAAAGTAAGCCTTGCGAAGGTTAAGGATGAAACGAAGGAAATTCAGTTAGAAATCAAAAACAGATTGAAAGCTCTAAGAAATAAGGAGGACACCGTCGAAGGTATGACTGTGAATTTAGTGAATATCATTAGGTAACCGGCAAAGAAAGTAGGAAGTACAAAAAGTAATAGCGAACACAGATACTACAAAGCTACAAATAACCTAATCAAAAGAAGAAAGACTATGTAGATTAGAAACAGGACAGGCAAAATAGAAAGTAGAATTATACAAGATTATCAACAAAAGGCAAAGATCAGAGAAAGAAAGAGAACCTTAAATGAAATAAAGGAAACTATTCTGAAAGGTAAAAATATTAAAGGAACCGAGCGAAACAGGAAATGCTATGTTTAAAAGATAGAAATGGAGAGATCATTAAATGCCCACCGAATGGTAAAAAATTAGATAAATTTTAGCAAGAGCTTTAATCTTCAAAGACCTTAGATGAGTAAGTAAATTAATCTGTAGACGTTAGTGGTGTATCAAGTTATATAGGAAGAAGAAGTTTGCTCTAAAAAAAATATGGAATGAGGAAAAGCACCTGGGGGACATGATATGTCGATATTCTGAAAAATGCAAGTAAAAGATTCATTATAGATTTGTCAAGAAAGTCTTCCTGAATCCTGTTGCAGTGCTATAGTAACATTGCAACAGGATTCATAAAAAAGGAGACCAGAAAGACCTTAGCAACTATCGACCGATTAGCTTGCTATCAGATGTATATGAAATATTTCCTAAGATTATTGCAATTAGACTAAGTCAAGTTTTAGATGGAAATCAACCAGGATTACATGCAGGCTTTAGAAGCGGATATTCGACTCTAGACCATTTGGGAGTGTGAATCAACTAATCGAGAAACAGACAGAATAAATATATCTCTTTGTTTAGCTTTTCCATATCACAAGAAAGCTTTTGACTCGGAAGAACAAATAGCAATACTGAACTCGCTAAACAAGCAGGGTTGCAAACGAACAGATCGTAAGCATTCAACAAAATATTCATGCACACATACATACATATACATACATACACACACATACATACCTAGATATGGACCAAAAGGTCTCCTGTCGGCATGCTCCGCCTTTGTAATCCTTTGTAATATATATATATATATATATATATATATATATATATATATATATTCACACACACACACACACACACACACACACACACACACACACACACACACACACACACACACACACACACACACACACACACACACATATATATATATATATATATATATATATATATATATATATATATTAGAAACACCTAAGACACACACACATATTACTACAAAACTACACTTAGCAGGTCTTATATGGTTGATAATACTAAAACATAAGACAAGCACAAGACAAGGAAACTCCAGATCCTTGAAATTCTCCTTCTTTGGGAGAGAATGCCTTGAATGAATCTACAAACACAATATCTCATGGTTATTCCGTCTGTTATCTCGAGATATTTTCTAGATGAGAAATCCTACACGACTGATGACGTCACCTCCCCACGTGACTGATAACGTCACTGCCTTATGCTCCTGACACCGATGCTTCTGGTTGGCTGCTGTATCCACGACATCGTTGCACGTGATGGGTTTCCTTATTTCTATTTGTTGTAACTCTGATGCCCATTTCCGGCCTCGTGTCTCTGTTGTAACTCGAATAACCACTTCCGCATTTTATTTATTTTTTTTTTCTGTCAATGCCTTTGAAAATGTGAATTTGATTCATGTCCTTTGGACGAGCGATAGTGACATTATATATAGATGCCAGGTCTCTCCCATGCGTCCTTGAGAAGCCCCCACACTATTGAGACTTAAGCCCCGTCCCGCGCAGACTTAGAGGTCGTAACGAAGTCTTTGTCTACGTTTCCGCGCGTCGGGAGAGGTAGCCGCTGGACGGAGGGTGGGAAGAAGATCAAAACAGGTCGTGGCGGGTTTCAGAAATAGTTGAGCATGCACAAAAATAAAAAAATTAATCGGCGGCCCGTCAGTTCGGAAATTTGGACATAATGGTTACGGGACGTCTTTACCGTCATGCGGGAACCATTATGCGCCGTCCGGTTGGCGTCTTGCGGCGCTTGATGGCGTGCGTCGGGGATAACTACTGTTGTGGCTGTAATGCTAGGTCGCCATTTGACCCCGTCCAGTCACCGTCAAATGCCAACTGTATGGCGACGGGACCGCCCACGTTGGCGCGGTAACACCCTTAAAGCCGCACTCACACTATGGTGAATTAAAGGTTTTACCACACCAACGTAGGTGGTCCCGCGCGTCCTTACAGGCCAATAACGACAATGGTGGGTGGGTGGGGGAGGTGATAGTCTGGACGCCGTCACTATCCTGTTGACGTCTGACAGCGACTGGAGGGATCAAACGGCGACCTAGTATTACAGCCACAACACAAATGGTCCCCGACGCACGCCATCAGTCGCCGCAGCACGCCATCCGGTCGGCGCATGATGGTTCCCGCATGATGGTAAAGTTATCCCGTAACCATTCCGTCCAAATTTCCGACCTGACCGCAGCCGATTAAATTTTACTCACTTTTTTTTATGAGTTTGACTCATGTTCTTTGGACGAGCGATAGCGACATTATATATAGAAGCCAGGTCTCTCACCTGCGTCCTTGAGAAGCACTCACACTATGAAGACTTAAGCCCCGTCCCGCGCAGACTTAAAGGTCGTAACGAGGCCTTTGTCTAAGTTTCCGCACTTCGGGAGAGGTAACTGTTGGACGGGAGGGTGGCAGGAAGATCGAGACATATCGTGGCAGGTTTCAGGAATATTTGAGCATGCACGAAACTAAAACTGAATCGGCGGCCGGTGAAGTCGGAAATTTGGACGGAAAGTTTACGGGACGCCTTTACCGTCATGCGGGAACCATTATGCGCCGTCCGGCTGGGGTGTTGCGCTGACTGATGGCGTGCGTCGGGGACCATTAGTGTTGTGGCTGTAATGCTAGGTCACCATTTGACCCCGTCCAGTCACCATCAGACGTCAACAGGACAGTGATGGTGACCAGACTTAACCAGAGTAAATGTCCCACCTGACCGGTCACTGACTCAATTTTTGAGTTTCATGGATGCTCAAAAAATCCTAAAACCCACTACGACCTGTCCCGACCTTACTGCCGCCCTCCCGTCCAGCGGCTACCTTTCTCGAAGCACGACATCTTAAATAAAGACCTCGCTACGACTTCTAAGTCCACGCTGGACGGGGCTTAAATCCCCATAGTGTGAGTGCTTCTTAAGCAAGGGTCTACGAGACTGGGTATAAATTGGGTGGGCATATGTGAAGATGATGTCAAAGGAACTATTATCTATTAAATTAAACGTTTAGGAGCTTATTAAGGCTCTTTCTGAAATTCTATTTAAATATCTCCAGACACACGGTTAATGAATGAGAAAGAGGGAGATAGGGGGACGACATTGAATGAGAGAGAAACAGATATGGCGGATGGGAGAAAAAAAAAAAAAAAGGGAGAGAGAAAAATATGTCCTGGGGTAGAGGGTGGGGAGTGAGTTCAAGAGAGAGAGAGAGAGAGAGAGAGAGAGAGAGAGAGAGAGAGAGAGAGAGAGAGAGAGATAGAAAGAGAGAGAGATATAGAGAGAGAGAGAGAGAGAGAGAGAGAGAGAGAGAGAGAGAGAGAGAGAGAGAGAGAGAGAGAGAGAGGCAGGGAAACAGAGAGATATTACGAGAGGGAGAGCAAGCGAGAGAGAGAGATAAAGAGAGAAAGAGATAAGCATGGAAAACGAGAGATATTACGAGAGTGAGAGGGAGAGCGAGCTAGAGAGTGCGAGCGAGAGGGATATATATATATATATATATATATATATATATATATATATATATATATAGAGAGAGAGAGAGAGAGAGAGAGAGAGAGAAGCAGAGGAACATATATATACTGGGTGAGTCCCGATTTAACGGCAGACTCGGGACTTTGGGAATGCCGTTAAAGCAATTTTGCCGTTAAACCCATTGATTATTTTAAGTGCCGGTGCAGAGATACAGGTAATAAGAAAAAAGTAGGAACAGCTTTGGGAAAAAATCAACTGCGCTTACATTGTTCATCTGGCTTTTTTCCGCTCCGAAAGTGAGGATTCTTCATACTGTACAAGATGTTTTTTTACATGGCGGACAGGGCTGCAAGGCTGATGTCTTGACTGGCTTCAGGGCTGATGTCAGCAGGCTCGGTGGTGTCTGGCAGGGTGATGTCTAGGTCTCTGATGGGGTTGGAACTGACTGGAGTACTCCTCATGACAGGCACATTGTCTGGAGCAGAAGATGGCCCAGGGAGTGGCTCAGTGTCTGAAGCAGATGAAGGGCCTGGTAAAGGCTGAACGTCTGAAGCAGTCTTGTCACACATTTTCTTAAAAAGGTCCTGGATCTTTGTTTGTTTCAAGTATTTTGGCCTCTCCTTAATTAAACAAGCCTGTATGTTATATACCTGCATTATCTGCTGGTCTGTGATGAGACCGCTGCTCCAGATCAATGATTAATTGTTCCGTCAGCTATGGTCCTGTCGAGGAAGATCTTCTCAGGGGGGGTCATCATTTTGATTGTCCTTGTCGTCGTCACTCTCTTCACGCTGCTCACGACGCTCACGCTGGAACTCCTCTGGTGTCATAACCATTCTCACTGTTTCCGCCAAAGATAACTGGTGGGCAACAGGAGCATGGCCATCTACATTAAGCCACTCCTCCAGATCTTGACGCTCAATTTTCTGTGCCACTGAGCTGGTGGCATACTCCACAATCTCCCCCATAATCTGCTTTGCCTCGGACACACGGAAACCAGTAAAGTCAGCATCAGTTTGTGCAAAGGGGCGTTCCATAAACATCCTAAGCCACAGCTTGTGACAACTGTTCTGTAGCGTTGACTCAGCAGCATCCCAGCTACTGGCAAAACCATACAGAACATTTTTCATTATGAATTCTTTACGGGATTCCTCCAATGACTTCCCTTCACTCACACCCATCAGCCTTTTCCTCATGAATATGCGGCGGTATTTCCTTTTCAGATACCTCAAGATTCCCTTATCCTGAGGCTGAATGAGGGCGGTAAAGTTAGAGGGGTCAGCAGAAGGGTGCTCAGGACAATTGTTCAGCACAAGAAGAATCTTGCAGTCTGGTGCCAAGCCTGCTTTTGTATAATGAGCCCGTACCTCAGGAACAAATATTTGTTCAAACCAACCTGGCATAATTGTTTGTCACCCAGGCCCACTTGTTTGCCCAATAGTGAACTGCCAAAAACCCATACACCCTTCAGCGCTCGTGGATTCTGGCTCATCCCAATTACCAACGGTTTGCAGCGATGAGTGCTAGCTGTATTTGAACACGCCAACACTGTCACTTGGTCTTAAGGCTCTTTAAATCCCTCTAGGTTTTCCTCGTCTTCATGTTTCAAGGTTTAGTGAGGCATACAACGACAGTACAGGGCCGTCTCATCGGAATCATACACCTGCTCTGCACTTAAACTTTCTTCCCGGATCAGTTCGGCAAACGTATCCACATACGATTCAGCATTTTCGTGAACTACCGACTTAGACTCACCACACGTTGTACCTTCTAAGATATTATATCTCTTCTTAAACCTATCAAACCATCCTGTTGACAAATTGAATTCCCCTTCGATTTTCATTTCTAAAAAAGAAAGAAAAAACAATGCTGGCCTTCTCTAGGATCATGTCTTCAGAAATTTTTATATCCTCAATACGTACCTGACAAAACTTCTTCATCAGACATTCTTCTAAGTCCTCATATTTCCTAGGCTTCATGTGTTTACGCATGCTCATTTGCGTTTTACTATCACTTTCGGCAACATACAGCAATAACTGCACTTTCTGTTTTTTCTAGATTATAAGCGTATATATTTATATATGTACATATATATATATATATATATTTATATATATATATTTATATATATATATATATATATATATATATATATATATATATATATATATATATATATATATATATACAAAGGGCATCAAAAGTTCGTGGAAAAAGGACAGTATGAATTTTTTTTTATTTATTTATGATATTTATCTTTCAACATATGTTCCATTAAGGTCAATATACTTCTGCAAATGTTGATCCCAGCCTTTAAGTCCGTCTGAGCAGAGCTAAGGATCATATGATCTGAATCATGTCAAAACAGCTCTTTTTACATATTCAACTGATGGAAAATTGGTACCTTTCCATTATTTTCTTAAGTTTAGAAACAAAGAAGTCGAATGGGGCTAAATCGGGGCTGTAACGGGGATATCGGATGATTTCCCATCGAAATTCACTCAGTATAGCTCTTGTCTGCCGAGCACCGTGAGCGCGTGCATTCTCGTGGTGAAGAGGACACGTTGATGCAGGTTCCAGGGCGTTTTTCAGAGACATTTTTGGACAGTTTTCTCAAAACGCATTCATAATAAGTAGATGTAATTGTTTTCTTGTTCTCGAGGAAATTAACTAGCAAAATCTCCTCTGCATCACAGAAGACAGTGACCATAGCCTTTCCTTTTGAACGCTCAGACTTTGCTTTGACTGGTCCACTTCCACCCCGGGGCTGCCACCACTTTGATTGAATTTTTTTCTCGGGATCGTACTGGTAAAGCCATGTTTCATCCCCTGTCACATTCTCTGCAGAAAGGCTTCAGAGTCTTCATCCCACTTAATCAAAATTTCCATTGAAAGATCTGCCCTTAATTGCTGCTGATCTGGTCGCAACAACCTAGGGACCCATCAAGCGAAAAGCTTGCTTAGCCCCAAACTCTCTACCAGAAATGTGTGTGCAGAACCCACGGAGATGTTGAGTGTGTCTGGTACTAATTCAGTGGTTATTCGTCTATTCTTTTCAATTATGTCGCAGAAAGTGTATGTTTTTTCTCATAAATTGACGTTGATGGCCTCCCCTGCGGTGTTCATCTTCAATTTCGTCTCTTTCACTTCTGAACCGACTTATCCATTTGTAGGTTGTCGATTTCTTTGGGGCATTGCCACCATAAACTTGTTTCAGAGCGTCAATGATCTGCATATTCTCCCGACCGACTTTCACCATGAATTTAATGTTAGCCTTGGCCTCAAATTTGGTGGATTCAATGCTGCTTAAATAGTGTCCGATTTCCAACTGGCGGCGATGCGTCATTATCTGCATTTATGGGTTCATGTTTGAACTTGTTATAACACGTTGGTACAAGAATGTCCAGGTGCGATAAAATCAAATTCCTTCCATGTAATTTTTAGTTATGTTTTTTTTCCACGAACTTTTTGAAGCCCCGTATTGAATAAATATATATATATATATATATATATATATATATATATGTATGTATATATATATATATATGTATGTATATATATATATATATATATATGTATATATATATATATGTCTATATATATATATATATATATATATATATATATGTATATATTTATATGATTACAAAGGCGGAGCATGCCGACAGGAGACCTTTTGGTCCATATC
>NC_134784.1:47537800-47540300 GCF_046742065.1 Oratosquilla oratoria | reverse complement strand
TATCACAAGCTCATAACTTCTTGAAACTTCCATTAAAAAAATTTAAATAGATTTTGAAAGAATTTCTTAAAGAGAGATTTAGATATTTTTTCAAATAATCTATATGGTACTAATGATTTATGACTAAAAGTTGTATCTATAGTATATATAATGAGTCACCAGATGGCTGATTACAAAAGTCATAGACACAGATTTCATATTGGTTTTTCATATCAGACATGTTTCATTGTGAACCGGCGAGCAAAATTTGAGGAGAGGTGTTTGTGACAGCAAACAAGAAAATTTTCAATTTTATATGATATAGGTGAACAAGATAAAAATGCCTCCCATTAGACTATTCACAATTCAGTCATAGGAGTCAATGGAGATTTTTTTTTTATTAATTCACAGTAAAACGTCTGCGTTTAACATTTGTTCATGATTAAATTTCAGCAAATTCTAATACGCAAAATGACATTTGTTTTGTAAATGGTATTACAGGATTTGGAAAGGTAAAGAAAGTTAATAGAAAGCTGGACGATTCTAGTTTGTAAATTGCATTTTATCTTGCTACCATTTCTAGTTCTTAAGATACGAGTTCTTTGAAAGTGACATATATTTCGGGTCAGTGGGTCATTTAGGACTCCAGTAATGTTAAAGTCTACACCAATGAGAGCAGTGTTTAACTTAAATCATACATTTTTTTAAGTGAGTATAAAGGTTGATATTCAGCAAACTTTTATAATACCTAAATTCCATTTTGCTACTCAAGACGCCTTTTGATGTAATTAAACATCATCTTTAAGAGATATTGCTTGATTTGGAGATAGAAAAGAAAATGAAAACTTTGCATACCTGTTGGTGCCTACACTTATTGGACATTTCCCGGGAAAAGAGTGAAAGAAGTTACCTACCAAACAGTTGTTTGATGAAGACTCCTTCTAACTGATGGGGGCAAGCCTTTGATTTGTCATTGAATAAACACGGACGAACAACCCAAAGTGTTACACATAAAAAAGTTTTGTAGAAGGAGAGGTAAAAGTATGGTAGTACTTAGGAGAACTATAATGTGAGTCAGCTTATTCGACAAGAGTGACAGTATGGGGCAGACGGAACATCAAAGGACGTGGAAAACCACGGTGTTTCAGAATACTAAGAAATATATAGTTCTATGTAAATAGATTTGTGGAACGTGCTGGAAAAAAATAGTCATACAACATCAACAATGGTAAAGCCAAATTTGACTAAGAGAGTGGCTCTCAACTTGAGGTCAAAGGGTCCTAAAGGAACCACAGAGTTTTACATTCGGAACACAAACTTAAAATTAATGGTATCTGGTAAATGCCTACTAATTCTATTCAATGTTAAAGTAATCTCCAGGAAACTAAAGAGCAGAAATACATAAGCATGAGATACATGGAAAAGGGAGTTGAGAATTAAGGGGAACGCAGAGATGAGACCTCAGAAAAAGCTCTTACTCTAGTTATTTTAATTGATAAATCAACACACAGGTGGACACAGACAAAATTAAAATCATGGAGACAAATGCAATAAGTAAAAAATAGACAAATAAATAAGTGGATAAATAAATCAATAAGTAGAGAAATTAACAAGTAAACAAGTATTTAAATGAATAACTAAAGAAATTAATAGATAAGTAGACAAATAGATGAATAAATGAATGAATAACATAAGGTACAATGTATGCTGTAGCACACACCTACATTGTTACCATATAGTCTTCTTTATTCCATATTCCAGATCAATACAAAGGGAAGGGTGGTTGTTCCTGTAAAAGAAAATAGAATTACTGGAGGTGGGGAGGAGCTGGTAAACCAAAGTTTGGAGAAGGAAAGCGAAACGTATAAAAATATACAATGTTTCACGTAGATAAATTTCATGTTACGTACCCTAATCCAGGAAATTATCTATGTGATGGGTCCCAACTCTGCTAATGATGAAATTAGCAAAGAAATACGATAGTTTTGTTCAATCGAAAAGTTTTATCGTTTATGGAATCTCTTTTATATATTAGAATAAATTTATGAGGTGGTTAACACTATAAAACTTACAATTTTAACACACTGATATTCTAACATCTAAACTATCACGTGTACGCTGGAATAGTATCAAACGCCAACCTCACAACATTAAGTTCATATGAAGGTTCTAAAGTCATATTTCGTTTACTCTTAAAAGACTGTCAAATACCGCTTGTGGGAGGACTGTTCTGAAGGAAGCAGGTTGGTCGACGGGGTATTATTGATGATGGCCACACAGTCGTAGATGTTGCCTTTGATAGCTGGACGTTGCAACGCCCTGGAATTGAAGAACAATTTTCGTCCTTAGCAGGAACTGGATACAAGGTCATTAAACGCGTAAGGTGGCTAAATGTAATAAGCTAGTGCGCTGGAAAGTGTAGATATGGTAGTATAGCTTCGATCCGTTAAACTCGTTTCACACGGCGCACGGCAAAAATTCGATACGTGTGAAACGAGCCTCACTCACGCAACTCTATCTC
>NC_134784.1:47517800-47522800 GCF_046742065.1 Oratosquilla oratoria | reverse complement strand
CTGAAATGTTAATCCTTCTTCCAGACTATATATGCAAAGGTTATGTAGTCGTCCCATGAAAATAAGAATTCGAGAAAATAAAGATTAGTACATGTAGTGACATTCAGTATGGTACCGATCGTGAATCATATAACATATACTAAGAAATAAAAAATGTTACTACTTACCTAAGCAAAGCAATAAAAGAAAAATAGTATAATAATTATATTGCAAACTGAGAGAGCATAATTGACATGAATAGTTCCATTAGTACTGTAAGCTATGAATTAGACGATGTTTCAAATAGATATGGAGGTTAAACTCCATAACAAAAACTCTAACCCCGTAAGTCAGATTAGGGTAAGATACAATTAGAAACACACACACGCACGCACGCACACACACACACACACACACACACACACACACACACACACACACACACACACACACACACACACACACACACACACACACACACACACACACACACACACACACACACACACACACACACACACACACACACACACACACACACACACACGCACAATCACATACACACACACACACACACACACACACACACACACACACACACACACACACACACACACACACACACACAAACACACACACAGACACACACACACACACACACACACACACACACACACACACACACACACACACACACACACACACACACACACACACACACACACACACACACACACACACACACACACACACACACACACACACACACACAATCACATACACACACACACACACACACACACACACGCAATCACATACACACACACACACACACACACACACACACACACACACACACACACACACACACACACACACACACACACACACACACACACACACACACACACACACACACATACACACGCATGCATAGGCACACGTAGGCACACACGTGTGTTTGAGTAGGTAATGGGTAAATATCAGGCTGCACAAAATAGAATGTTGCTTAGAGACCCTCGTAAAGACGTGTAGGATGTAAGTAAACAGGATATTTGCATCGACTGATTCCATGAAGCATTATGGTGCAATCTTCTAGGACCTGTAAATCTTGTTAAGGTTTGGAGAGCTTAGCTCGAGGGCTTTCAGTCATGCATTAGCCCGTCATTCAAATAAGATATCTAGACGTCTAACCCGTTCAAGAACGACGTCGTTTCGGATATTCATTCTGACATTTACACCACAACGTTGTAATAGTAGTTAAAGACATGCTACAACTGTATGAAATCATCTGGCGATGAGTAGAAGGAATGTGCCAGAGCACTATACCAATAATCAAATTATTGTTTAAAATAAGAATTTCTGATTAATCTGACGTAGGAAGCCCACCAGGATGACTAAATATTCTACCTGGCCCAATTAGACTTTCCATTGTTGATTGTCATGAACACCTCAATTATATCTCATGTACCAAGTTATGTATCAAACCTTTGTAATCAATTTTCTACATTAATTCTACCTAAGTTATCTAAATTCTCTATGTTGTTAAGTGTGAAAGCTGTTGGAATAGATGCTAGTGTCATTGAATGTACGCGTGGTGAAGGTGCCCAGGATGACCATAACAATATGGTAATTCTCTGCATGAATGATTTTATTTTTATTTATTTTTTATCTTGGTAAATCTTATTCAGACAGTCTGGTAACTTCCTCCGTAAACATAACAATCCTGAGCTAACAAATATAACCAAAAAGTATGTCCAAGGCTCCTTTCACACATATCGATATTTCACTTTACGCCGTCCACGACACGACGTCGTGTTCTCAAATAACTATAGGTGTCTATGGACATTTTCACGCGTGGTAGCGGTTGTGACGTGCGAAAGCGTTCATAGACACCCATGATTATTTGAGAGCATGACATCGTGACGTGGACGGTGCACGACGAAAAGTCGATACGTGTGAAACAAGCATAGGAGGATTTCCTATAGAGTGACGTTATGATTCTTCATTACATTATAAAATGAAATGGAGATGCTAGTTCCCTGGTTGTGAAAAGAAGGCGCAGATTTTTTATTCGCCTAAGTACCCTGGGCAAGAGAGAAGGTGACCCAGTGTTGGCATAAATACAGCGGCTTGCCACAAATGATAGAGCTTTACCCTACCATGGGTTTCTTACTTCCCTGTACGTACGGGTGGGATGGTGAGTATTATTATAATACGATAAAGTCTATCCAAAATTTTATTTATTTCCTTTTCTGAAAGAGTGGGCCCACACTAAGCGTTTCTTTTGATATATTTTGGATTTTTTCAGAGTTACTTTGGTCTCATTCGTAGAAAGTTTTGCTCGAAGTCTTTCCCACATTTTTTTAACCCACTACATATCAGAGTTTCCTCTTTGCAGAATAAGTTAGCCTAATCAAACTTTGAATGTCCGGAACTCATAAGATTGCTTCTCAGACAGTCAGTACTCACCATATTAACATTGGTGGATAACGTTAGGCTCGTTTCACACAAATCCAGTTTTCGCCGTTTGCCGTCTATGACACGGCGTTGTGCTCTGAAAAGAACATGGTTATCTACAGACATTTTCACACATCACAATCACGACCACGTATGAAAGCATCCATGGACAAACCATGGTTATTTGAGAGCACGACGTCGTGTCGTAAACGGCGCACAGCGAAAAGTCGATACTTGTGAAAGGATCTTTAGTTGATTAAAGTCGCCTAGCATTTGCCCCAATATAATGTATCGTAGTTGTCATTGGGTCCAATGAATTTACTGGGTCGAAAGTTGTTAAATGTTGTCTCGAGGAACAATTTAAAATAATTGTTATCAAACCGAAAGGTTAAATATGTAAGATTTTTTTTCTTTTGACGCTGCAGTGATTACATCATAGTGATTGATTCCTAAATCTTCTTGAACCCATGTTAACAAGAACTGGGAAGAATGGTGACACAGCATCCTTCTGGCAGTCTGCCCTGAATGACCCATCAAACTGAATCGAAGAGGGTGACTCAGAACCAAGAGAAAGAAAAAGTAGAGGTAGAGTAGAAAAAAGTAGACAACTGAGACAGAGTTTGAGCTAAACTCAATCAGAGGGGTAAAAGCAAGCAAGCACACACACACACACACACACACACACACACACACACACACACACACACACACACACACACACACACACACACACACACACACACACACACACACACACACACACACACACACACACACACACACACACACACACACACACACACACACACACGCACGTTTATATGCCCGTATTACAACCAATGGACACGGAGGAGATAAAGGGAAAATCAGTGAAGGAAGAAACTTGAAACAAAGCTGAGAAAAAGTTACACTGGAGAAGAACAGAAAAGTAGTTCACAGAGCTGTAGGCCACATTTCTGTCCTTGTAATCATACATTTCCTCAATTCCTCCTCATTACAAAATTTCAATAATTCATTATTAATAGTTAATACCTTTATACCTTAACAGTTACGATAATAAAAAGAATATGAAATTAACTGTCATTATCATTTAGATTGATATAAAAACTAAATATTCATTTCAATGAATATCTAGCTTTCGTTTCAAGAAGTTAAGTTTAGATGTTAAGCTTGTTTCCCACTATTGTCCTATAGCATATTTCAGGTAGTCATAGTCAATTAGTGCTTTTACTCAGGCAACAATAACATCGACCTTCATGTCCATTTCTGCGTGGTTTGATCATGTCTAGACTATAATGCTTTACAATTTGTAATAGCCACACTCATAATACCGTCCATGCAATGAATAAACATAAAATGTTTTTAAAAATACAATGATTTATTAATATCAAATTTAATTACGTCTGAAGCAGCATCAGTTTTATTATGTTAATTCAAGATTGACCTGAGAGTTACCTGCATATGATCATTGGTCTTTCGGGCCCATCATACTTGCTCATTTGTCTTATCCTTCACCCTCTTGAATCGCGCTGAAGGCCAAAATTTCACAGTAGTGAGAACAGCAGATCTTTAGAAAAGGTGGAACGCTCTTGAGCTTTGCATTAAAGTTATTTCATCCTTGTATGTATATATACATATATACATATATATATATATATATATATATATATATATATATACATGTATATATATACATATATATATATATATACATATATACATATATATATATATATATATACAATATTTACATATATATAAATGTATATATATATATACATATACATATATATGTACAAATATATATAAACATATATATAAGTATATATATATATATATATACATATATATATATATATATATATATATATTTATATATATATATATATATATATATATATATATATATATGGGGGGAAAAGAGGTCACGGGTCTACTGTAGTTCCGAGTTCCTGAGTATATTCCTGACCGGTTTCGCTCTATGCTTCTTCAGAAGCATAGAGCAAAACCGGTCAGGAATAAACTCAGGAACTCGGAACTAGACCCGTGACTTCTTTTTCCACCTTCATCAACTTGTCACAATGTACCAGCATATATATATATATATATAAATATATATATATATGTGTATATGTGTGTGTGTGTGTGTGTGTGTGTGTGTGTGTGTGTGTGTGTGTGTGTGTGTGTGTGTGTGTGTGTGTGTGTGTGTGTGTGTGTGTGTGTGTGTGTGTGTGTGTGTGTGTATTTATAGATATATATATATACGTATGTATGCAGAAAGATCACTATGTATATCCCAAGCGCTTTCGTTAATTCCTATACTTCCGTTCTGCAAAGTTCCTTAAATGTCTGCCACTATGATTTTACCTCTTCAGTACATTCTTAACTACAGGGATAGAAACACTGGTTATTACTGATCAAATGATAATATCTTAACAGTAACGGCGCGGTTAACAATAATAATAACTGAGCAGGAAAGGATGACGTCAACACTGTGGACAGTGATAACGACGACGGCAACATTGATCACGACAGACAGACAGACAGACAGACAGACAGAC
>NC_134784.1:47467800-47477800 GCF_046742065.1 Oratosquilla oratoria | reverse complement strand
TCTGTCTTAAACATTCCCAACATATATACATATACATATACACACACACACACACACACATATATATATATATATATATGTTGAATCAGAGTTGACAAATTTGAGTAAATTTGGCGTAAGAAAACTCAGAATAAATAAATACATGAATAAATAAAAAGGACGAAAACAGCGTAGTATACAAAATTCCATGCAAGGAATGTCCACGAGTTTACATTGGCGAGACATCACGTGACATGAAAAAACGCATTCAAGAACACAAAAATGACATCAAACACCACAGATCTCACAACTAATTGGTCGTACACATAGATAAACACGGACACCTCCCAGAATGGCAAAACACAGAAATTATCAATAAAGGACTCGATAAGGAAACGAGACAAGCAGTAGAAACAGCGCACATCTGTACAGAAGACACCAACAATCATAGGGAAGGATTTGTCAACCTGGCTCGAATAACCGGAAAAATTATAATAGCAGAAACAAAATCAGTAAGACACGATCCCATAGGAAGATATAACCCTACGAAGAGCAATAATCCTCCATGACAACCAGAGAGACAGAATCCCCGGAGCTCTTGTATATAAGGAGAGATGTATGTACGTTTGTCATTCTCTGTGAGGAAGGCATACAGCCGAAAGGTAAGGGAATAAAGTACCCACACCATCATTCTGAGGTTTCCTACCCCAAATTTACTTATATATATATATATATATATATATATATATATATATATATATATACATATATATGTATATATATACATATGTACTGTATATATATACATATATATATACATATATATATGTATATACATATATATATATATGTCTATATATATATATATATGTTTTATCAGCCACAATACACTTTAATTCTAAGCCATATAGGCGCATGCAGAAATTGTGGGACCCATTCAGTGTCGTACAAATACTTTCCTGCATTCGTACACTTACCATATGCATTATCATAGTGGAGCTGGGTTGAACGCAAACTTTCGTGTATGTGTATCAACTCGAGCATACAGATATATAAGAAAACTTGCGCTTAACTTATAGCTCTCTTGATGGTGTATTGGTTTAAGTCACTCGGCACTGGTAACGTTCTCGCCGCATGGGTTCGAGTCCTCGGGCGTCTCACGTTACAATTTCTGCATGCGCCTATATGACTTAGAATTAAAGTGCATTGTGGTTGATAAAACGTATCTCTAAACACTGGGACCCATTCAGTGTCGTACATATATATATATATATATATATATATATATATATGCATATATATACATACATATATGTATATATATATATATATATATATATATATATATATATATATATATATATATATAAAGATATATGCATATATTACAAAGGATTACAAAGGCGGAGCATGCCGACAGGAGACCTTTTGGTCCGTATCTAGGTCGGATGCGAAAAAAAATCATGATAATAATAATAAAATGATAATTGTAAAAAAATATATAATAATGTATGCAACAAACAAAATACATAAATAAATGCATAGGTATAGTTGAATAAAAAACAAACAGGTAAACAGTAAATAATAATAAATTGACACATAACTAATAATAACTGAAAATCAAACAGACAAATGATAACAAAGCAAAAACAAATAATATAAAATAAATTATAATCATTACAGCATCTTGCTTAGGTGTTTATCTAAATAAAGCTGTTTCTACCTACTTCCAAATTGAATCTATTTCCGGATAGTTTGAGACCATTGTTTCTTGTCTGATTCTCATTCAATGTGAAAATTTTGTCACTTTTGATGTTGTCAACTCCCTTTAGAATCTTAAAGACCTGTATCAAGTCACCTCTGAGTGTACGCTTTTTTAGGGAAAACAGATTCATATGTTTTAGTCGATTTTCGTATGCTTTATTTTTGATATTTGGAATCAGTTTTGTGGCTCGCCGTTATACTTTTTCCAGTCTGTCAATGTCTTTAATGAGATTCGGTGACCATACGGAAACAACATATTCCAAATGTGGACGAACTAACGATTTATATAGCTTGTTAATGAGCGATGGACTTTTGAAATCAAAAGATCGCGTAATCAGTCCTAGAATCTTATTTGCTTTCTCAGAGGCTGAAATACACTGCTTGGATGATTTGAGGTCGTTACTGATAATTACGCCGAGATCTTTTTCACTATCCACTTTTGTTAACGAATTTCCAAATAACTTGTAATCGCACTTATTGTTATATATATATATATATATGAAACCTTGTGTAATGTTCAAATAACTATATATATATATATATATATATATATATATATATATATATATATATATGTATATATATATGTATATACATATATATATATATATATATATATATATGTATTATATATGTATATATATATGTATATATGAAACCTTGTGTAATGTTCAAATAACTAATTTTCCGTTTTGGTATGTGGAGTGAATATAAGCTACCCTCCAAAGAAAGTTAGCACATCTTTTGTTATCTGTACCTATAGGCAACTTTGTCTCTATGCCTTCCTCGCACAAACTTTTCTTTATTAACCCCATTAGTGTATAAGTTAGGAACCTTAGCGTGTTGCCTAAAGGTCCCTCGGCATGCGCTAAAGGCTCTTCCCCCTTTCACGAGTCCTAAGTAACACCTAGACATTTTACTTATTCAGGTGGAAAGGGAAGAGTCCTCCAGATTCTCTTGTGATAAAGCCATTCTCTTTTATTTTATATCAATGGCGTGATAACGGTACTGGCTATTTGATAGGTACTATATAGATCTTCATCTAACTATTATGTACATTCTGATTATCAATATCTATTCAACTTTTCCTAGCCCGTGCACCAGTCAATAGTTCCGCGTAATACTCAAACAATATTGCCATTCTTCTTTATATCTTTGATCCTCAACTAAATGAAATCGTATGGATTTGAGCTGAAGCATCTGTATTCCAGAGGTTAAAAGAGGATTATATATTTCGGATATATTTAGAGTAACAATATCTGTATATTCATTCATTTCTTATTAATTTAACTATTTACTTCTGGATTTACTTAGGCTTTACTAATGTCATGTGAGATACTTTTTACTAATTTTTCCTAAAACTCACTGTCGTCAGTGAAGTTGTATTTAACCTCTAGTGAGAACAACAAAAGCTTTCAAAGAGCAAACAAATTTCCTTCGATTTAATGGCTGTCCAACCCCATTATGGGACACTAAACTACGTGTTTGCTGTGCATGCCGTTACTGCAGGACCAGGAGACGGGACCCCTAAAAACTGAGTAATACCCATTGACAGCGGCTGTTTTGACACGTGCTCCTAGGGATGGCAACACGTCTCTCTGGCTCCTGATACATCCCAGAACCAGTGGCTTTCTTTGGATAGGACTAGCAGATCGGCTTGCCTGCCTGATTTGAATCTTCGTATTAGGCATTATGAACAAAATTCGCTTCTCGAATGTCCCCCAGCGGTGCCGAAATCGTGGTTGCTCATATTCCTCCAAGACCCTTGAGACTCTTGGATTATAAATCCAACGCTTACCTTCCCCTCGATAGGCTCCCTGATGAGCACTGAAGTGGAAGGGAATTCTTTATATAATTGTATGTGAATAATGAAACCCAGCCGTTTGCAAAATTCGAACCGGGTTCCGCGTGGTGCGAAACCCACATGCTACCATTGCTATACACGGATCATCCGAACATGACCATTCTGGTGGGTATGGGGATGCATCCTGCCCTCGTTAAATCCACCTAGTTTCGGGATTACCTATCTGCAGGCTCTGTGTGGGCGCCTCCAACTTTCTTTTCACCTTGAAGCAAAGCAGAATATTCTTTTTAATCGGTATAATTCACGGGCATTAGAATGAATACAATGACTCTGAAGTGAGGGGACTTGTCAAGGTTAACATTAAAAGCGACATCTAAGGCTACTATTTGTCTACTTACAGGAATGGAGCCCATATCGAAAGAGATGTGGATAAAGGCGGTGTATATAGACTCTATTCTAGACGACTAGGATGCGAGTTTGAACCACACTATGATCTTCTCTTTCTTCATGCTCTCACCAAGGCGTATGAATGTAGCACAGGAGTCATCAGTTGATGACAAAGCTTTCACAGTATTGATACAGTGTTTTGTTTATTACCAAACATAAACTTAAAGATGAATTATTAGATGTCAAATCTGATTATAGTCAAACAGTGTCCACCACAGCACATAAAGAGTTTTGAGTGCCAAAAATACTTGTCATTAAACAATGTGCTTCTTCCTATGCCTCTGGAACCAGAAGCGCTCACAACACCCTCTTTCTGAATGTTTTGATGTACAGAACGATAAAGATAGATAATTCCTGGTTCCAGAAATGAGACCCACATCAATGGATATCGTAACAGTGACGATGGATGTGCAAGGGAGATAGATCACATTCTCTCTCTCCCCCCCCCTCTCTCTCTCTTTCTGTGTGTGTGTGTGTGCGTGTGTGTGTGTGTGTGTGTGTGTGTGTGTGTGTGTGTGTGTGTGTGTGTGTGTGTGTGTGTGCGTGCGATGTGTTTGTGTGTGTGCATGTGTGTGTGTGTGCGTGTGTGTGTGTGTGTTTGAGTTTGTTTGTGTGTGTGTGTGTGTGTGTGTGTGTGTGTGTGTGTGTGTGTGTGTACGTGAGTGTGTGTATGTGTGTGTGTGTGTGTGTGTGTGTGTGTGTGTGTGTGTGTGTGTGTGTGTGTGTGTGTGTGTGTGTGTGTGTGTGTGTGTGTGTGTGTGTGTGTGTGTGTGTGTGTGTGTGTGTGTGTGTGTGTGTGTGTGTGTGTGTGTGTGTGTGTGTGTGTGTGTGCGTGCGCGCGCGTGCGTATGAATGCGTCCGTGTTCACATGCGTATGTTTAAGTTCGTGCGTGCAGACGTGTACGGACTTCCCTATATATGTGTTTATTCGTGTGTGTGCATTCATGGGAACTTTTGTATATCCATATGCATTAATCTATGTGTGTGCGTTCAAAAGTATGCGCGCGGGCATAAGTACGCATATGTGCATGTATATGTGGCTCTATATATTGTTATATGTGTGGGTATGTGAGTTTACGTGTGTATGTGTGTGTCCGTGCTTCTCAAATAATCTGTGTATGCATGTGTGATCATGTGCACGCATAGGTACACAGGCGTTAATAAGTATTACGTGTACATGTTACCGTGATATGACTGTATTCCCCTAGAATGTTTTTCTCTACGATATTTTTTACTGTATATGTATAATAATGTGAATAAAAATGTTGAAGAGTTCGAAGTAGTTATGAAATGATTATGAAAATCGCAAGGTTTGAGAAAGAACAAAAGAAGAAAGGTAGTAAAGTGGTTCATTGTATTTGGACAAAGCTCTCTCTTATTTCCCTGCCAGGCAATTACATAGATGTGTGTTACAGTTAGAAAACTATGCAGGGTGGATATATAAAGGCTTCTTTGCATAAACACATACCTCTTGTTTGATTAGACGTTATAAATTGTATTGCTTTATTGTCTCCAAGTGATTGAAGGATGGAAATTATGAGTATGAATGCATTATTTGCTTCCAGTACAGCTTAGGCAAAATCTACATTTGTGTATTATCAAATGAAAGTATATACTTTCTTCGAGAGGGAAAGTAAGGGTAAAAGCCCTGTTATAGTGTCTATAGAAGACTATGAGTCTCTATCAATACAGTTTGCAATAGGCTTTTGCAACCATATGGACCTAAGTTCAATCCCTAAGAAGGATGATAATTTATTCAATCTGTCAAAAAACAAGTGTATAATCATCGTTAGTGATTACCCTTGCATTCGATGGAATAGACAGCATCCTTGTCTGCACCCAAGTATCCTCGGTTTCTGTGGAATAGTTCAACAATAAACTTTGTGGCATTAAAGATGACCTTGTGATATGCAATGAGGAATCGCAATCACATTGACCTAAATTCAATCCACAAGAAAGATAGTGAACTAATTAATCCGTCGAAAATCGGGTATATCATTTTCATTCGTGGCTACCCTGGACAGCTATCATAGGCTGCCCGCGAGTGTATTCGGGTTCATATTGAATAATCCAAATGGCAAATTTTTGTTGCATCAGCCATGCCTCGTGGCTTGGCGTGAGGGTTTGCAAGCACACGAACTTCGGTTCGATCTCCAAGGATACATAATTTTAAAGTATATGCAAACTTTGTTAAATAACACAGCAAACTCATTATTCGTAATACTTTCTTTAAGATTATAAATTTTCCTAGCTATTTTTCTTCCTTTAGAGAGAAAAAAAAATATAGCCTTACCGAAAGTCCTTATTTTGAAATACAGTTAAATAGTAATACATGATACTTTAGACGCTTCACCTCTAACCTTAGGCACTATCGGGTAAGACACAAGTTCCACGAATAAATTTAAATGATATATAGAATTTTTATCTGTATCTTAGCAAAGGGACAGTCCATGAATTTCACTTTTGTTTTCTTTAGCGATCCGTGAGATTCCTTAAACAACTCCTAACTTTCATACATGTTTTGCTTTTTCGCCATTATGACCGTATTAATTTTGAGGTCCTGCCATAACTTAATAATAGATCTTCTTCAAATAAGGTTTTATTGCTCTTTATTGAACGTGGGGGTTAGTCTTTGGGATAAACTTCAGTGAATCCAACATACTCATTATTACAAAGTTCTCTGTCTATGATGAGTTAAAAGATAAATTTCCGACAAAATTGTTAGAGTAAATACGATCTGAGGATAGAATTTTTATTTAAAGTACACCCTTTTGCTTGTTGAAAAAAAAATCAAGAACAATGTACTCGAAAAAAAAAATTCAACAAATGAAACGTTCTTTTAACACTGACCTTTCTCTGCCTTTGTTGTACGTATATGTATAATTGTATACACCATTGTTATACTTCAGCTTACTTTTATTTTCTCCTAATTGTTAATGACGATGTTCTTGGTATCCAATTAGGAGGTTTTAAAAAATGAATAGGAATAGGAAAAGAGGGTGGTGATATATGCAAGTATTCATTTACATATAAAAAGACGTAGAAATTTACAATAATGACTATACTGGATACACTATTCAAAGTGTAAAATACTAACAAATCACATGCACCGAGGAGCATTAAAAAATCGTCTGAAGAAGACTCATAACCACATCAAGCCAGAACCTCAACATATGTGGTTATAATGGCAATAAAAAACGGCACAAATAATATGAAATACTTTAAACCTGTTTTGATAAAAGAAAAAAAAAATCCAACCTGGTATTAATGTAAAACAAAAAATGCGTGGAAGTTTGGAGTAGTTTAGGAAATTGCATGGAGCACCAAAACAAATATATATATATATATATATATATATATATATATATATATATATATATAATATATATATATATATATATATATATATATATATATACTTCATAGACCTAAGTTATATACAAATTTTTATTGCTGTAACTTATTCAAGTATTTTCTGTATTACACGCAAAACATTCTTTATCGTATATCATTGTTGACATATATTAAAAAAAATTATATTTTGGTAGCTTCTTCCCCTACACACATATATATGTACACACACACACACACACACACACACACACTGACAAACATACGCACACACGCATGTACTCACGCACGCAAAGGGTGGTGGCATATATCAGAATAAAAAAAAATGATAACATCAGTGAGGATGAGGTTTGGTTGCAGGCTGTCTGAGGGGAACGAATATATCAACAAATGATATTTTATTTTCCGTGGTTTAAAGTATTGATTTTATTACAAAGCGATAGCTGGTCGGTTTTCTGGAACGAACTTTGGCGCGCTTCAACGACTCGAGCTGTGACGTCATACCACTTCACTTGGAAGGAGAGAGCCAGGAAGCCGAAAGTCAATGTTTGTTAAAATGGTGCTACATCTGCATATATAGAATGTCTTTATTCATCGTCGGACACACATTATATAATATTTACAATAAAGAAGAATGGTGTAAATGTAACCAGTGATCTTTGAACAGTGACGAAAATTCTAAGACAGTTGGAAAATCATCAATAGAAAAATCTTTTCTGGGTGAAACTTGCTTTTATAGTGCGTTGTAGAATCATTATTTTATTTTATTTTATTTTATTTTATTTTGTTTTATTTTATTTTATTTTATCTTATTTCATCTTACTTTTTATGTTATCTTATTTTGTTTTATTTTATTTTATTTTACTTTATTTTATTTTATTTTATTTTATTTTATTTTATTTTATTTCATTTTATCTTATTCTATTTTATTCTATTTTATCTTATTTTATTTTATTTTATTTTGTTTTATTTTGTTTTATTTTATTTTATCTTATTTTGTTTTATATATATTTTTAAAGAAGGAACAGCGAAAAACATAAGAGATTCGCCCTTGAATACTGGAACCATGCATCAGTCACAGCGAGACATGTTTATAAAGGTGCGTGTTACTATATACATACATAACCATCAACAAAAGCGGTGTCACCTTGAAAAATTGCCTTGGCGAGGTCATTAACGCCCGCGGTGGTTGGACTCGCTGTCAAGGACATTCAATTGTAATGCAGAATTACATTCCAATTTGTTCAAAATGTGTGAAGGTGCACATTAAATGATACCTCTACAGTAAATATAACGTAAAATTATTCTGTATTGTTACATGTGTAATACATTAATTGTATACAATTGAATTGTACAACGTGTTAAAAAAAGACTGATGAGTAAGTGAACTAAGCAATGAAATTAATGTGTCTTATACTAGAATATAATAATCAGAAATTTCTTATCATAAAACAAAGAATATTACCTTTGCAAATTAGAAATTTTTATGTCTCATAAAAAACCACGATTACGAAAATTAAAAATTGTATAACACCTACTTGAACAAAACAAACTTTATTATTGATGATACAGGTAACTAATGCATCTGTATTCTATGGATGTTATCACCTCAATTCTGAAAGATGCTCTCGCTTACGCTAAACAACGTCCAGAGTATCTAGTACCCGATGGCCTCCACGGCGGGCACAAATTAAGGTGACGGTAAAGGAATTTTATTAATTAATTTTGAAGTTTGGTAGCATAAGAGACGGTCGTTGATATGATACTTTTAGGTGTCCACACATAGTTAATGAATGAGAAAGTGGGGCATACATACATACATACACACATAGATACATACATACATACATACATACATACATACATACATACATACATACATACATACATACATACATACATACATACATACATACATACATACATACATATAAACATACGAATACATACACACGTGCAAGCATATATCAAAAGACACCTTCCCTCATACATGATGGGTGGCCAATCAGGCCAGTACCTAGCCACACAGCCACAAACATCCGTCACCCAACTGTTTCTTTTTTTATCTTAGCTCATTGTGAATTAAGAGGTGTCCCTTTATCTGGTCCACTGTTTGGGTCAGAGGTAAGGCAGCATGGCACAACACCTCCACAGCAGGACTAGAAAGCCGAAACTGGTCTACCCCACCGTTTCACTTACATAGCGACCTCCACAGTTTCCCTTCACCAACTCAAGAATACACGATAAAAGAAGAAGAAATCCCTTAGACCTGCGTCAATTCATCGTTCATTTTTAACTATTCTTCACTCTTATCTATCTTCTGCCCTCTCCCCTTCCTGTTCTACAGTCATTCCCCTTGTGCCTAGAGCCCCCGTCACCCCGTCCATTCAACCAGCCTATTTTCGGTCTTCCCCTCAAGATTACTCCAGCCACCTCTGCCTTTCCCCCTCTCTGCCAGCCTTTTCACTCGTCCATGTTTTTGAGGAAATCCTACATTGCCTTCAGTATTTATTATATTCCCTTTAGACAGCAATATGTGTGAATGAAGAGTTATCGTTTACTTTGTCTTTCTTGCGTTTGCTCATATTCCTTGCAACTAATCAATGTAAAATTTCCTTGCGTATATGTATCAAGTTCATTTTGTTAAATGAAGAC
>NC_134784.1:47445300-47460300 GCF_046742065.1 Oratosquilla oratoria | reverse complement strand
CGACTAATTGGCCGAGAACACTGACGTCACGACAACGGAGACTATTAAATGGCCGCTCGCGAAGCGAGCAGCGCCGCAGGTCAAGCGCCCATGACAAAGCCGGCGCTTGTACATAATAAAAAAATCAATCAACACATAGATGGGGAATAAGAGAGGGACATGTGCTAAGGTATATTTTATGAAGGGTTTAAAATACTTGTAACATGTTGTCACATACAAAGTTTGGATTATATAGTGATAGTGTAGAATCCTTTAAGAAATGACATAAATGAGATGGATAGCTCTAAAAAAGTGATAATTAATTTTGTTTGAATCTGGATTATAATCGGAAATTAGATTTATCTTAATCTTTTCTTTAATGCGAGAGGATAGATTGTAAATGCTTCTTTATGTAATTCCAGGTAAGGCAAGGTCATATTAAGGCAGTAGGGTAGGACTTGTAGTAATGGCTTTAAATTAGGCAGATTTAGGTGAAGGAAATAGGAAAGAACTAGTTTACAGAGTGAGCGCTGAAACTATTGGTTGTTTTAATAGAAAATTAAATAACACTATGGATACGGATGATAGGTGGTACTTGACATGGAACTGTATAGTGTAGGCCTTATGGTCCCTTCCAACCTTCTTCATTCTTATGTTCCAACTGAATTTTATAGGTTGACTTTGACCCGATTTTTAAGATAGAAACCATGATAGTTAGAGGTATCGTGAGCTGAGGAACATCGTCTAGAGCCATTCAGGATACTTATAATGTTCTTTGGTCAAGAGATTGCCATAAGCTGAATAGATTTGCCTAGTTTTAGTCATAACGAAATATTTGAAGCTCGTTACCAAGTTAAAGGGATGAAGTAAGATAGTAGTTTTACGTTTTCAGGCCCGCAAATATTTTAAGTAGATTGTGTTGAGGTCAAAATATGATCTATAACGTGACAACATTACAACAATATAGTTAATAGGGATCACTAATCATTTGAAGAATTGTTGGAACAGAGTCTACATATATTCCATCTTATTGAGATGGTCAATTTTTCCAGTGATGATGTGTCTATTTTCTTGTGTTTGGTCACCAAATACATAAGAACATAAGAATGGAGGAGACTACAAGAGACCATAAGGCCTGCGCTAGGCAGATCCATGTCTCTTATCACCTGTCATCCCTATCCATAAGGTTGTCTAACCTTACCTTAAAACAACCAATTATTTCAGAGCTAAGTACATGATTACTAAATCTATTCCCTTCGGTAACCACTCATTTGGTAAACCAGTTCTTGCCTATTTCCTTCTTAAGCATATTATTGTGTTCCCGCGCCACTTGGAATTATTCTTTACCTATATATTATTAATTTTCTCATTCGTTTGTTTATGTGTATATATATATATATATATATATATATATATATATGTATATATATATATATATATACATATATATATATATGTGTATATATATATATATATACATATATATATATATATATATATATATATATATATATATATATATCAAAAGTACCGTAGACTTTCCAGACTCACGTCAATGCGCAGCATTCCCCACCACCCCAAAAAAGAGGCCTTTGTTTTGTTCCATTACGGTTATGTAGCATTTTATTCGTTGAGCTAGTGTATTTAGAAACGTCTCGCTTTTCTTTTCTGTTCTTTTTTCGTTGAAATGTGTATAATTCATTACATAGCTCAGAGGTATGTTCGTTTTTGTTTTGTAATTTGTTTTACTAAATAGCAATATATCACTATATCTATTGTAGAGAGGTGTTTTGTATTATCCTTCGTGGAGTTATAGTTTTATTGTTTTTGTATCTGATTGTTTTTATTATTACTCCATAAACACACAAATTTGTATTCTATTGTGAATTAAATGTTTTCTCCAACGAAAGTTAGTAAGGTTGAACAAGTAGAGCCACATGATTGGAGTCAGCTGGTAGCATGATGTTGCTCTTGGTTGTCTGTTTTAGATTCCATATAATTTAACATGCTTTATCTAACGAAAGAAAGAATAAATTTCCATCTCTCTTCCACGCAGTAGAAAATGAGAAACCCCTGATAAGGCAAGCCCCTATCAGTTGCGACCAGAGCTATTGAAAGCCAATGCAAGAAACGCACAGCGAATCCCGGCAGTCGAACTCAAGACCACTTGCTCATGAGTTCGACACGGTATCCACTGTGCTACTGCACGGTTTAAGATCCTTTATCATTGTGTGTAATCATAATTTGTTATTGTTTTGTGTTGTATTGTCTAGTATCATATAATAACAACGAAAGGCACTGTCGTTAATACTGATGTATTGATATACATTGTGCCTCTCTTGCGAGTATGAATCATGTTATGTGTAACTACGGAATGACATACTTTATTACTTTCAGATTTACGGTACCGTATGGTAGGGCTATGGAAACTCGTTACTCAGTTTAATATTGCATGTTGAAATTTCTCAAATAACATTCTTCTTCATATACTTGTGCTTTCAGTATTGGATGAGATAACGTAATTTCGCTACGCGTAGCAATGTATCAGTTGATATTAAATAAAACCGTGATATATTAAGGCTGGCCGGTAATGTTTTATGCCACCGCGTGCTTGCACTAGTCTAAAATGCAATTCTTCAACCAAAACACGCTTGATCCATGTTGCAGTTCGTCAAAGCAGCCTATGCTGTTAAGTTAAATTGAAATATACGGATGAGATACCTAGACGTATCTTGCAGTAGTGTTCCGGGTGATTTAAAATTCTTTCCTGATTTTATGGAATCTGGAAAAGTATCATTATATTACAAACATATCGAATTGGTGAAGTATGCTCGTGTTCCAAGAACAGCAGGGTCAGATGTAGGAAATGAATTAATAAGAAAATCAATGCAGCATATTGCCTAGTGAGTTTTCTATTGGAAATTAAAATTTCTAATTGTATAGCACCGAATTTTGGGGAAGTTTATTCACAGCGTGCCTGAAATGTTTAATGTTCTCATACCTATGTGAACGAAAGCTCATAAACGGTTGCCGTTAGCATTTTTTCATTGCACTCTTTTATGTTGATACCACAAACCCTATACGATTAAGGTAAAAAAGGAATTGAAATAGTTATAAGAAATTGAAACAACTCGTACATGCATGATCCATCTCATACATACATATTCTAGATGTTGTCAGAGAATCTCATTCAACTGAGGGAAATCCCAGGGTTAAAACCATTCTTTATCAACCCCTTTTAGAGTATTGTCCGATTTTTTCATATGCCTGCTACCAACAGATTATTTTCAAAGAGAAAACCCACTTATTGTTAAAAAATTTAGAACAGAATTTGTGAAGTCATCGTCATACACAAAAACTCGTTTCACACGTATCGACTTTTCGCCGTGGGCCGTCCACGACATAATGCCGTACTCTTAAATAACCATGGGTATCTATGGACGTTAGCTAGAAGAAAAAATCTAAATGTCATTCTAATAATAGGGTTATCGCTGTACCACATGAGAAAATTTGACTGTATTCTAATACAATATGGCCACATAAGTGTTCATATTCATTAGGGAAGCAATTTTCGAGACAAGATGATATGGCCACCGACACTATAATTGTACTTAAGTTGTTGATGTACGACGTCATTTTTCATTTGATCACGAACTCGGGTTGCGAGTTTCTCCTTACTAATTGGAACAGTAAGCTCTTCAATCAGGAGCTCTCGGATTAGACCCGCCCATCCCCACTACCTTCTACCTTCTCCATGA
This sequence comes from Oratosquilla oratoria, assembly GCF_046742065.1. Lineage (NCBI taxonomy): Eukaryota > Metazoa > Arthropoda > Malacostraca > Stomatopoda > Squillidae > Oratosquilla > Oratosquilla oratoria. Next base: position 47,456,563 of record NC_134784.1, on the reverse strand, counting down.
GCAGTGACAACATCCCTTAGAGCTCGACTGAATCAGAATTTCCTGTGTGCACTGGAGGCTAGAGCATCATCTGTCAGGAATGATGTAGGCAGAGGCTCTTACACTTTCAGCAGAAAATAAAATCGTTTGGCATTAGCTAGAGGGTCTGTAGTAGCATAATTTCACTGAATTATATATTTACTGAATGATATATTTCTAACTCCTCCAGTGCTGGTCTTGCTTTAAATGGAATTAAATTATCCAAAATTATCTGGAATAAAATAAGGAGAGAGAATTATTTAATCAAATATGAAAAATATATTGGCTGGTGGAATAACAATCTTGACCAAAGTGATAAATTTATATGAATAAGGAACTGCAATTCAGTTAATCTTCTCCAGATTGATCAAGTACAAGAGGTCTTTAATTTGATCAGATCTAGATCAACACAAAATATCTCCATTCAGCCAATTAAGAATAAGTACACCTTTGCCAATCTTCTTTGTTTACACAATCAGCTAATTTCATAGATGAAATATTTTTTTACCTTACCCCTAACCTTACCACCACAGCTGCAAGCCAAACCCAAGTTCAAAAGTATAAAATGGTCGGGGATGCGCAACATGTATCTGATTGTGGTGAAAGTAGTGCAAACAACCTGTCTGTTTATAACTGGAGATAGAACTAGTGATTAAGTTGATAGGCTTTGTATATTCATTTTTCACTGTCGACCATGGTTGTTGACGATATAGTTATTGAGAGAATGACTCATATCCAGAACTTTATGATAATATGAGTTCAAAACAAATTACAGCTTGACTTTAATCATAATATGGAAAAATACAAAACACCATAAACTCCTGTAATACTGAATAAGGTCAATACTTTGTCAATGTACCGTATACCATACTTGCTGATAAATGGTCCTAAACTCAAATACAATGTGAAAATGATTTATATATTTCACAAATTCTCTTGTTTCCCTTAGCAGCACGAAAAGATAATTTCACTTCTTCATCAGATCCAGTTATTGCAGGTTTATTCCCCGGGAAGCAATGATGATCAATTATGAATGCAGAACGTCAGTTAGCTCTAAGCAGTGCAGCTTTTCATTTTTCCTTCTCCTTTCCTATCTCTATAGTCTCTGCTATCCATCCTCCATTCCCTTTCCTTCTTACACTCCTACTTCTCCAGCTTCATTTTCCTTTCCCCCATTTATTCTTTTCCGTCTTTTCCTTATCCCTTATCTTTTTTTTTCTTCGTTATCCTCCTTTTCCTCATTTACCCTTCTCCTCCCTCTTACAATTTTTCTACTTCACCTTCGTTTGTTTTACCCCTTTCTATTTTTTCTCCTTTTCCTTATTTTCTCTTCCCTATCTTCCTTCCCAACTTATACCTTCCCTCTTCCTCTACTTCCATATTTTTCTATTCTCCTCCTCTCTCTCATATTGCTCCCCTTTCTCCCTTTCCACCTCTTTCTCCTCCTCCTTTTCCATCTCTTTCTCATTCTCCTTCTTTTCCTCCTCGTTCCTCTTCCTCCTGTTCCTTCTGCTCCTCCATAATCTTCTTCTTCTCCTCCTACTCTTTACCTTTTCCCTCTTTTCTTCCCATTATCGTATCTTTCTCGTTCTCTCCTTCCTCCTCCCTTGTTTTTCCACCCAATCTTCGTTATCTTTATTCTTCTCCTCTTTCTTCCCTTATCTTGGTTCCACTCCTACCGCTCCTGTTCCACTTCTTCTGTATTGTATTTCTTCTCTTCCGTCTTGTCGTTCAATTAGTCTACCTTTTTCTCTTCCTTCTGTTTATCCTCCTTGTAATTTTCTTCTTTTTCGTCGTCGTTTTCCATGTACTCTTTCGTTTCCTTTGTCTTTTACCTCCTTTTTTTCCTTCCTTCGATTTCTCTCTCACCTCTCTCCTCCACCCCTCTTGTTTTCTTCTTTCCCATCCTGTTCCTTGTGGTTCATTTCACCTCTCGCCTTTTCCTTTTCCTTCTTCTCCGTCTTCTCTTTCTTTTCCTTCCTCTCAACCTCCTTTTCTTACTTCTCCCCATTCTTCTTCTCATCCTCGTTATACATTTCATTTCCCTCCTCCTTGTTCCTTTCTTCTATGTCCCAGCTCCAATTTTTCTCATTCTCTCTCTTCCTCCTCCCTTGTATCTCTGTATCCATATACGATAAGTCCCATGCCTGACACGTGATTCACATGCATGCAAGGTGCCCGACAGGCACTGGCCTCTTTCAATACCTCCAATGTCGTTTCTCTCCAGATTCCCAAATCTTAAATACCCGACTCAAATATACAACACGCATCACGCCACAGCCCAGCGGAAAGTTACCGTAACAAGTACATAGTGTCGCCAGACAGATCATTAACCATTTCCTCATACCAAGGCACATCCACTAATAATAACCAGACACTAAATACCTACAGCTAACCCACAAATATTAAGTCAGAAAGCAAGTATAGACAATCCCACACAAGTATATATAAATCCTGGCGACTGCGTCTCCCTTAGAGGGAGTACCTGGAGACTCTCCCCGAAGGAGATTACATCCCTATGCTGTAAATATCTCTTCATTACAATATATCAAGAATGCTAAAAGAGGTTTTTAGTACCGCTACCACCAACCTGGTGTATCCTCTGGTGAAAGGATATCTTCGAATTAAAACACCGAAGTCCTTTTGACTCTTTATTCACCAAACGGGATACAGATGCAAGAGCGACTGGTTGCGAGCACTCGTTCTGTGAGACTGGTGGTCCTTCGACCAGTCTCGAGCGTCCCAGGTCAAAACTGCTGACCTTGCATTTCTCGACATAATCGCCAGATTCTTACTGATTTTACATGTATACACTTTATGTCATTATCTAAACCATAACTACAAAATACATTTTGTTAATAGAAGGTGTATGGTTGTGTTTGTTCTTGAATCATGCCTCTATGTATATCATAACTGAGATTATAGTGTTTATGTGAGTGGTTGGGGATTATTGCATGATAGGATTTATTTTTTCTCGTGCCTGAACACATGATGATGATGCGTGAGTGTTGTCTTATATGGTTGTAACCTCCTTGATTTTCCCTTTGTTCTGTTTCACATTTTCCCTAGTTATTCCCCTCTCCTCCTTACTCTTTTTCCACATCCTCCTCTATTGTTTCCTTGTTCTGTTCTTTTCTCATCCTCGTCGTTCTCCTTCATCACGTTCTCTTTATCCGTCTCCGCATCATCATACTCCCCCTTCTCTTCCGTATCTTACTCCTCTTCTCCTTGTTTTCCTTCATCCCCTCTTTCTCTTCTACTTCATTCTCCTCTTCCTGCTTCTCTTCCTTCTCATCCACCACTTCTATCTTCTACTAGTCCTATTTTTCCTCCTCCTTCTTGTCCTCCTCCTCAATTTCTATGACATTTTTATATTTTTCCTCACATTCCTCCTCTATCATCTCCCTTTATTGCACTTCCCATTTCTCTTCCCCTCTTCCTCCCCCTCATCTTCCCCCTCCTCCTCCCCATCATCTCTCCCCTCCTCCTCTGGAAAGAACAGAGACAGAAGCATGGGGTGCCAGGTCTCTGGTATCTCTATGTTGTGATATGTCACTAACTACCGTTCCTTATAACTTTTTGAGCTATTGATGACGTACGTACACCAGTTCGGTCTACTTGCGAATGCGTCTTCTACTTATATGTATATTGTACAATACAGTACACACGACACTTTTTTATAACTAGCCTCGAGGTACTCTATTAGGGAGGGAATTAAGTAAGTACCCATTATGGCTCAAACTTCTTTTAATAACTCTGACAGTCTTTTGATATTTCATTTTTTTTTTTTTTTTTGCAATATCTACGACCTCTACTTTAATTTCGTCACTATGGAACATCACTTCTCCAAAACATATTTTCTCTTTCTCACTGAAACAGAGGTGTCGGTGAGTATAAGTGGTAATCTTTATTTTATCTCATATTTTTCTATTATAATTTACAATCCAAAACTGACTACTGTGCATATAAATGCAATATTCTTTCTGTTTCTCATGTTCTATAGCTTGAATCTTCCATTTTCTTTATTACTATTTGTCTTATTACGAAATTTGATTCTTCCACTAATATGCTGCATATATCTCTCAAAACTTCAAATACTACCCACGATTCTTTAACCACCTAACTTCTTCGGTGTACACATTCTAGTCTACTTTCGTTTTTCCAAAATATTTATATTATGGTATTTCAATGTTTACCAGCAGCTTTAGCTCTAATTTACTGATGCAGACGGTAAATTAGACAAACTTTTCTGGTGTAAAGGATCTGGAACAGTATCGATTGCCTTGAAGATGGATTCTACATTCTAAATCTCTGTCTTACTACTCATGTTTCTATGTATACCACTAAGTTTTTTCTCCTTTGAAAATATCCGACCATAACTTTTTGTATGTCTATTTTGTAACTTTACTATTACCTTAAGATTCTCTCCTGCGCCCAAGTCATTGGCATTTTGGCAACACTCATTGTGAGTCTGTGAAGCGGTATTTATTTAATTTTTCCTGGAATTATTACTGCCTCTAATTAAGTAAATCCTTATTAATTGCAAAATGTATAGAGGAGGTGATAATTTTGAGTATAAAGGCAGACATAAAAAGAAATTTCTTACGCTAAAGCTACATAGCGCTGGTTTAACCAAACTTGTTCTCGTGCTAATCGTACATTTCAAACACCTAAGTATTATAAACTATTTACTTCTGTCCGGAATAAAAACAAGATCTATCCATCAGCAAGACACTCTTGTACAATTAAGAAGTGTGAATACCTTGACACTTTTAATTTCTATATTGTTTTGGCACCTATTGTATCTGTCTGTCTCTATCTATATACCCAAAAAACTTCTTTCCTCCTATAAGGGAGGTATCCAGGCAAGGCATGCACCCACTCCAACCATCCCACACAAACTCGTCACCCAGCCCTTTCCCTTTATCTTTGTTCACTGTGAAAATGTCGTCCCTGGCCTCCAGCCACTGAGTTAGAAACAAGGCAGCAAGATACAGCAGAGCCACAGTAGAGCCACCTTGATATACTCGTACATGGCGATTGTCCCTCCTCGTCCCCTCATGAGAAAATAGAGAGGACGAGGGGAAGTCCCTTCAGGGCGGCTCAATATATAGTACATTCACAACAATGCTCCGATCACACCTATTTCCTGCCTTCTCCATTCCCTGCTCACCTCCCCCCCCCCTTTTCACTCTATCCATCCATCCATCTCATTTTCGGTTTTCCCCTCAAAAACATTCAATCCATCTCTGCCATCAACTTATTGTTAGTCTTTTCTCACTCATTCTTTCCATGTGCATAAACCATTCAGGTAGTTTTTCATCAACCCTATCTGTCATCTCCCTTTAAATCCCCGTTCTCCTCCTCATCTCCTCATTTCGCAATCTATCCATTCCTGTAACCCCACCATACCTCTCAAATCCGTCTCTAACACTTAAATTGCTCCTTTCTGCCTTCCATGAATTTCATGTCTCCACCCCATATAGTGTAGCGCATTCATTATTTCATGTAATCTTCTCTTTATGTTCACCCTAGATACCTGTTTCTTATGACACACTATTCTCTCAAGAAATTTACTTGTTTCACTCATTTTACAATCTACCTCCACTTTAAATCCAAGATTCACCACTCTTCTTTCTGTTCACTTCCATAATCATCGTCCCAAATAACATATCTGCAGGTTTTGTTTCTTCCTCCGAGGTATAACCATTCTTCTTTTAGTCTTACCCTTCATTCCTCATCAGCCTCCACACTTCTCTCAACTTTAGGTATTGTTTCTCCATTTTCTTCTTATTCAGTTTGTTAACTCTCATTGCCTCTCTACACTTTTTCTCTTTCTCCCCTTTTCTTACATTTTAAATTTCCTTCCATCAAAATTTTTTCTGACACTCCGCTACTCTTCTCTGAAAACTTGAATTTTCAAAATTTTTCCTTTCCTTTCTTTGAATTTAATTGCATAGTCCTTTAATGCACTATAAGCCACCCTTTCTTCCAACATCCTTTTCCATGTATATCTATGGATGGCTCTTTTCATGAATGCTGTACTTGCTAACATCAGTTCCCTTTTTAAATACATTTCCGACATAATCTACTCACTAAGATTCTTACCTGGCACCCCATACTTCCCTATTACTTCATTCTTTACTCAAAAGGACTACATTCATATCTCGCCCAAAAATCTAAACACTTATCTAAGTCTTTCCAAAAAATCTCAATTCCCTCTTCATTTGTCTCACCACCATATCTATATGCACTCACAAAAACCTAAATCTCCCATCCCAGTTTCACTTTCATTCACATTGACTTTTAAGGCACTTCCCTCACTTCACCATGCACTCTTACATCCCATCACTTACCAGCAAAGCCACTCCTTCTGTTCTTTAGCCCTCCTGACACTCTCCCCACCACACTCCCAAACTCATAATCACCCTTCCCTTTCAACTTAGTTTCACTTAACGCATTTATCTTTCCACTCACCAATAAAATGTCAATAACCTCCCTTTTACTCTCACCTGTACCACAACCAAGCAATTTCGTGCCCAATGTTTTAGGGTCCAGACCCTTTTATGCCTTGAATTCTCGTAGGGTGAATATACGGAGAACATGATCCCTTGTCCCATCACTTTGTCCCCGTTAGTCTCACTTTATGACATGCATAGGAAACACGGTGTGAGAATTCTTCCTCTTCCTTTAGCACAGGGGATAGAAAGTAGTCATAGAAGTGGTAAAGGACAGTTTCAAGCTGTCCCTCTACCTTGTATGTACCCTCTAGCACTTCACAGCTTTCTGTTCTATTTCTTTCGCTTTTCGTATGGTATCTATTCCTTTATCTGTTCCATCGTTTCTGGTTTTGCTTTCTGGCCGTTCTATAGCTGGTGTTATAAACGGTTACTGCCCTTCTTCCATGTCTGTATCCTCTGTCACCGAAGAGTTCTGTTCTGTCTCCTACTCCTTTTTATGAAAATTTTTAATTAGTTTGCCGCACATTTTCTCCTGTGCACTTCTATGCAGATAACACCACTCTAATTCGTTTACGTTATTCTCTAGACACAAATGAGCTTTTTTCTAGAGAAAGATCGTTATAGAACATATAACCCCTACCCTTTTTATCATAATTTACTTGTACAGAGAAAACCTAGTATTATTAAACGTCACCAAGGCTCAATTGTACACTCGACACAATTTTTCCCAGATCTATAAAATTTTCTTCTATAGAATATTTACATATATATATATATATATATATATATATTATACATATATATTTATATATATACATATATGTATATTTATATATATATACATATGTATACATACATGTACATGTATACATATATATATATACATATATATACATGTATGTATAAATGTGTATATATATATGTACATATATATATACATATATATATATACATACATATATATATATAAACAGTATATATCTATTTATACACACACACACACATATTACAAAGGCGGAGCATGCCGACAGGAGACCTTTTGATCCATATCTAGGTCGGATGCGAAAAAAATCATATTAATAATAAAACAATAAATAAAAACTATGATAATGTAAATAACAAATAAAATACATAAATAAATGCATAGGTATAGTTAAATAATAAACAAACAGGTAAATAGTAAATAATAATAAATTGACATATAACTAATAATAAATGAAAATCAGACAGACAAATGATAACAAAACAAAAACAAATAATATAAGATAAATTATAATCATTACAGCATCTTACTTAGGTATTTATCTAGATGATTCTTAAAGCTTCGAACTGAACTACATTGCACTACCTGTGCAGGAAGTTTATTCCATTCATTAACTACACGGTTGGCAAAGTTGTTTCTACCTACTTCCAAATTGAATCTATTTCCGGACAGTTTGAGACCATTGTTTCTTGTCTGATTCTCATTCAATGTGAAAATTTTGTCACTTTTGATGTTGTCAAATCCCTTTAAAATCTTAAAGACCTGTATCAAGTCACCTCTGAGTCTACGCTTTTTTAGAGAAAACAGATTCATGTGTTTTAGTTGATTTTCGTATGATTTATTTTTGATATTTGGAATCAGTTTTGTGGCTCGCCGTTGTACTTTTTCCAGTCTGTCAATGTCTTTAATGAGATTCGGTGACCATACGGAAACAGCATATTCCAAATGTGGATGAACTAACGATTTATATAGCTTGTTAATGAGTGATGGACTTTTGAAATCTAAAGATCGCGCAATCAGTCCCAGAATCTTATTTGCTTTCTCAGAGGCTGAAATACACTGCTTGGATGATTTGAGGTCGTTACTGATAATTACGCCGAGATCTTTTTCACTATCCACTTTTGTTAACGAATTTCCAAATAACTTGTAATCGTACTTACTGTTATTTTTACCTATGTGCATTACCTTGCATTTACTTGTGTTAAATTTCATTAGCCACTTTTCAGACCATTGCTGTAATTGATCTAAATCTTCTTGAATATCTAATTGGTTTGAGTGATCATTTGCCACTCCGCACAGTTTTGTATCATCAGCAAATTTGGAAACAGTAGCTTTTAGTCCATGGTCTATATCATTTATATATACTATGAATAGAAGTGGCCCAAGAACGGAACCCTGAGGAACTCCACTTGCAACACTTTTCCATCCAGAAGTTTTTCCATTTAAAACAACTCTCTGTTTTCGACTATTCAACCAATTACTAGTCCAACCTAATAGGCTACCACTTATTCCATGCAAAGCTAGTTTAGTAAGTAGTCTTTCGTGTGGGACGGTATCAAAAGCTTTTGCAAAGTCTAGATATACTAAATCTATATTGTTTCTTTTGTCATAATTCGAGATAACTGTGTTGTAGAATTCGAGTAAGTTAGTCACGCAAGAACGTTTCCGTCTGAAACCATGCTGGCTATCATTTATCAAACGGTTACTTTCTAAATGATGTTCGATAGCATCTCTGATGATAGTTTCCATTATTTTTCCTACGATTGAAGTCAAACTTATAGGCCTATAGTTATTTGGTTTCTTTTTGTCACCTTTTTTGAATATGGGGGTAACGTTAGCTAGCTTCCATTCTCTTGGGACATCTCCGGATATGATGGATTTCTTGAAAATAATTTCTAATGGAACAACAATCTCATTTTTCATTTCCTTTAAGATTCTTGGATGCCAACCGTCAGGCCCTGGTGTTTTATTAACTTTGTGTTTGTCTATACACCTTTTAATTTTTTCTTTTGTTATATTTACCGTAGTGAGTAATTTTACCCTAGACTTTTCACAGGTTTCAGTTTGGAATTCACCTTGAGGTGTTTCGTTTACGAATACCGAGCTAAAATAATTGTTTAAGATATTACACATTCCTTCATTTGAATATTCAAGTTGACCGTCAGCAGATAATAGTGGACCAATGTGATTCCTAACAACCTTTTTATCTCTAATGTAACTACAGAATTCTTTGGGATTCTCTTTGGATTTATCAGCGATGTTCATTTCGTATTGTCGTTTTCTTTTTCTTATTGTCTTTTTTAAATCTCTCTGTATTGATACATAACTTTCATAGTCATTAGATGCACATATATATATATATATATATATATATATATTTTATACATATATATACATATATATATATTATATACATATATATATACATATATATACATATATGTATACACATATATACATATATATACATACATACATATATATATATATATATATATATATATATATATATATATCAATTTTGACACAGTAATTATTACTGGGTTGTCCTACACTGATGAGCTCAAATGGAAGTCTCAATATAAACTATTGCTGTGACGCCTTTGGTAATAACGTGTGACTACGCTTTACAAATTTTGGGATGGCTCATTTTACTCACAACCCCTGAGCAAGATAACATTCAAAGCATTCCAGTATCTCTCCTTATTGACATACATCACCTTCTCACTGCTCGGAAAATATTGTATATTCATACTTTTCCGACATTATTTTCATGGTCACAGCAAATCAGTAGTTCTATGCTCCCCCATCCCTTAAATAATCCACTCAGCACTAGATTTTCTTTTCTTTTATAGTTACTTTTACACGAGTCAAACAGTACGCCATGTCTTCCTTTCCTCTCATTGGGTGATTCTGGAATAGGTTTCCATTGCTGTCTTTCCAGGTGGTTATAAATTGAGCTTTTCTAAAAAATAATATCAAGGCACCCGTACACGGTACTTGACTTCGAGATATAGTGCTATTAGCTCTTTTTTCAGACTGTCACTCTGCCAGAATTCTGCTTACGTACTTTTTGAGCCACTTCAGGTTCCTTGAAATATGAAGATGAAATATGTTTTTCTCTGTCGCCTTTGCAGATACCAATCAGAAGTCATCTTCTTCGCCATACTGCCAAACCTCTTCCTTTTTCTCAAAAGAAAACGAAAAAAAAAACTATTTCCTTTCCTTCTTTAGAGATTCTTCACAGCACCTCTTCCAGCGTGGCACAACGTCCTTCCTTTCCCACCCCTCCTCTTCTCTCCTCTCCTCATCCCTCCTCTCCTCTCCTCTTCTCTCCTCTCCTCTCCTGTGCCTCTTCTTTATTTCCTTCCATCAACGACATTTTCTCGTCACCTCCCGCAACTCCTCTCTCTGTCACCTCCTCTTTTTTTTTTCTTTTTTTTTTATCCCTTCTCGCCATTTTGGGTTCTTTCACTGAAAGCTGGCCCCCTTCTTCTTCCTTCCTCACTGAGCGTCTTTCATTCCGCCTCATTTAAGCCCATCATCTTCGACTCCCTGAGGCTCCTACGACCTGTCTTTCTTAGCCCACTTCGGTTAACCGAACCCGGCTTCCCACAACCTTTAGCCTTCTCATTTCCCTCCGCCGTGTCAGGCACCTTCATCCTCCTCCAGTCACCCCTACTTAGTTTCCTTCTCTTTGTCCTCTTACTTCCAGCGTTCGCTTCAGATTGATCTCAAATGTGTTCCCCATCTTCCAATGTTACTACTTTTTTTTCGCTCCTTCCTATTCCTCTTTTCATACTCCTCTCCCCTCCTTCTATTCCTCTACAATCTCCTTATTCTCTTCCGCCTTTTACTTGTCCACCATCTTCTACTTCTCCATTACTTCCTATTCTTCTACGTCCTTCCTTTTCTCTTTCACTTCTTCCTCCCCTTCTTCCTATTCTTCTTCCTTATCCGTCTCACGCTTCCCCCTCTCTTTCTTCTCCTCCTCCTCCTTCCCTGCCTCTTTTTCTATTTC
>NC_134784.1:47417800-47430300 GCF_046742065.1 Oratosquilla oratoria | reverse complement strand
TCTTTCTTACCCATCTACGCTTTCTCTCTTCTTATTTAGTCCCCTTTTCTTTTTTGTACTATTCCTGCTCCTCCTTCTCCCCCTCTTTATCCTCCTTCCCATCCCCCATCCCTTCCTGTTCTTTCTCCTAATCCTCTTTTTACTCTTCTCTCTCTTCCTCTACCTTGTTCTCCTCCTACTCCTCATGCTGCTCCATCTCTTTTTTTCTTTTTCTCCATCTATTCCATCTTTCCTTCATTTCCCTCCATCTTTTCTCACTTTCTTCATCTTTCCTCTCTCTCTCTCTCTCTCTTTCTCCTCCTCTTTTTCTTCCACTTTCCTTTCCAATTCTTTTATGGCCATTTCTTGCCCTCTTCCCTTAATCTGGGTCTGTGGTCAGGTCATCGGCCCTCGTGCCGGCGTAATCTTTCTGACCCTGCTCTTACTTTTATTAATTCCAACATTTACATTTCTCGTTTTAGTTCTTCTACAGTGTTTGCTCACTTGGTTATATTTTAATCGGTTCTTGGAGCTCAATTTTTTTCTTATCTTGAATTTCGGTATGATGTTTTTGTACTTTTATTTTATTATTATTATCTTTTTATCTTACATTCATATCTTACCATTAAATTGTATTTCTGGGTTTATCTAGGCCTCGTGTAGTGAACAATACCCAATGACTTGTAAATTTTTATATTTCCCATTATTCTTTTTTTTTTATTCTAATAGTTGCTCCTTGTTTTGCATCTATTCCAATTTATCCTTCGAGCAGGTTTGCCCTTCGTTTGCTTCAGTTCTTATCCTTCCTCCTCATCGCTTCCTTGTTTCTTATCAATTCCCTTCTCCTCTTTGCCACCTTCTTCCTCTTACTACCGCTCTTCCGTGTCCCTTCATTCTTACTCTTCTCCTTCTCTGCATTGTTCTTATCCTCTCCTTTTTCCATCCCCACCCTCTTCTTTTTCCTCATCTTATTGTTTGTTTTCCTTACTTTAGCTTTACCTCGTCCTCGTGTTCCTTTTTTTCTTCCTCTCTAATCATCTCTCACCTCTTTTATTTCATCTTTTTCCTCCTTTTCACCTACTTTTCATTCATTTCCACTTCATTCTTCCATTCATATTCTTTTTCCTCTTAAGCATCGTCCTACTTCTCTGTCTCCTTATCCTCCTCTTCTTTTCTTCAAGTCGTCCGAGCCACTTTCTTTTCCTCCTTTCCTTTCTTCTTATATTCCCACATTTCCTCTTTGTTGACTGTGGTCTCCACTTATTCATTTTCATATCCTTCCTCTTCCTCTTCCTCTTCCTCTTCCTTCCTCTCTTCTTTCTTTTCACCCTTTTCCTCTCCCGTGGTTCTTGTTCTTCCACTTGCTCTGATTCCTACTCTTCCCTATCCTCGACTTTCATTTTTTTTTTCTCTTACTCCTGTTCTAGTTTCTTTTGGTCACTTCTCTTCTTCCCCCCTTCTTCCTTCTTTCCTTTCGTCTTCTCTTTTACTTTTTCTCTACCATATTCCCTCTTCCTACACTATTTCTTCCTCTGATATTTCTTACTTTCTTGCTTCCTCTTTTCTATATTCTTCTTCCTCTTCCTACTCTTCTTTTTATTTCTATTTCAGCCTTCACATATTAGCCTCCTGAGCCTTTCTTTCATACGTTTTTCCAGAAATTTCTTCTACTATTCATTTTTTATTTCCATTTCTACTTTCTTCTTGTCCTTATGAATCCGCGCTTCCGTTGCCTGTTCGATTTTTTTCTTTAGCTTTTTCTCAATTCAGAAACTCAAATCATGTTGTCTTTCATATCTTTTATTTATTTTTTGCTAAAGAAAAACTTTCATCCTTAGGTTTCCTTCGGCGGCCCATTTTCTCACATTTACAATCTTGCCTTTTTCATTCGTGACTTTTTTTTTTTTTTAGCCTTGTGTTACATTTGTGTTGCAAAATAATATGAAAAATGTATCTTTGATGTTTTGATATAACTGTGTAGTAGTTCTTTTCAGAAAGCATGTACAGATATCTTATTATTTTTATAAAATATACCGTTTCATCACTATCTTATCACTGACATAGGGTGTACTGCCCTGCCTTCCTTTTTTACTATTCTCCGATGCTCATTGTATACCTCTATGTAGTGTATCTACGTCCTCTAATCCAGATTTTTCAAGAGTACTCACCGCCCAAATCTCAAAATCTGTTTTCTTTTTCTTTATCTGTTTTCTTCTTTTGGCTTCTTCAACTTTTCCTTTATTCTTCACTTTTTACTTTTATGTATATTCTATTACATTTTATTATCTGCGTTTCTTTTCTTTTCTTTTCTTTTCTTGCATCATGATTTATCTTTTCATTTTTTTATTCCTCTTTATTTTTACTTTTTTTTCTTTTATCATTTTTCTGATATTTTCAATTTTTCCCTCTTCTTATGTTTCTATATTTTTTTCTGTTCTTCCATTCCTTATTCTTCCGTTTTGTCCATTTTCTTCCTTTGTCCTCTCTTTTCCTCTTATATATCTTTTTCTTTCCATTGTCTCTTATATTTTATTTTTCCTTTTGTCATCACTTTATTTTTGTCCTTTCCTCTCTTTTCTTGTCGTTTCTTGTTTTCTCTTTACTTTTATTTGTCTTTTAGTTGCTTGTCTTGTCTTTTATATTTTCTTGTTTATGCTTCCCTTTTTTTTTATCTTTTATTTACTTCTCTTGTTTTCTCTTCCCTTCTCTACTCTTCGCTGCTTTTCTGCTCTTGCCTTCTCTTGTGTTCTCTCGCATTCTCTCGTAGTCTTTCGTAATATCATGTTCCCTCTTGTATTGTCTCGTACTGAATCGTATTCTCTTCTCCTCACTTGTCTTTTCTTGTTTTATCTTCTCTGTTCTCCCCTCTTGTTTTTTCTTCTTCTTACTTATTTCATCTCTGTTCTTCTCTAGCCTTGTCTTCCCTTGTCTTAACAAATCTATTTTAAATTGTCTTTTCATATCATGCATTCTCTTATATCTTACTGCCTTCTCTTGACTTGTCTTCCCTTGTCTTTTTTTCACTTGTCTTTTCTGTTTGTATGTTGTTGTTTTTTCGTGCTTACATGTCCTCTTCTGCCTTTTCCTTTTTTGTATTCTCTTGTCTTATTGTTTTTTTTATATATCTGCTCTTCTTACTTTCTCTTGTCTTCTCTTGCCTAATTTTTTTTTCTCTTATTTTCCCGTGTTGTTTAAGGATGGCAACTACCGACAATTTCAGCAGCTAAAACACCATTTGAAAACAAAGCCTGTATTGATTATACAACATTTCGCTTGTTGAAGCTTTTTAAGAATAGAGACGATAAATGCAGACTGAGTATATAAAACACTCCGTGAAGAGACAGAGGAAAGAAAGGTTGAATTGATTAGGCACGATTACAAGGATGTCGTACTTGTATTTTGGCAAAGTTATAAGGATATCTACGAAAAGACCTGCTTCTAAAACTGCATGTACAGGTTGGTATGTACAACACTCAATGGAGAGCCCATTATCAATCCAAACTCATATTGGTAGAATTTTTCTTAGATCTTAAAGTAATTATACTCCTTATATAGCTACACTAGGCTAAAAAAAAGTCCTTTGGAGGAAGGAGTAGATCCACTATATCAAATCTGTGTCATTCATCACAACCCCTCCTCCTTTATCGATGGTAATGATTCTGATGGTAGAACTTTTTGCTAGGTTTCTCATTGCTTGAATGTATCTGTTCGGGAAAGTAGATCTAGATTGTTTGCTATAGGTGGGTTTTGCTCAGTGCGGTTATCGCTTAAAGACAATCGTTCATGACTCAAGGATAATTGTTAAACGATTGTCTAGGGCGCTAATTATTTGTGTTTGAATGGGATTGTTTTGCTTCGAGCTACAAAGTACGAGGCTGATGATTCTAACCAAATTTAGGGACACGTTTGCCCAAATATAATACCAGATATGATGCGCGTCACCTGCCATAGGCTGTGGTAGATAATTGATAATTATCACAAAGAGCAAAACGTATCTCAAGTGCCGTAGTAAAAAATTACTGTGTGTAGCCTTACAAGACCTTACTATCTATGTATCAACCATTCTTCAAATAGAGGGATTATAAAGGATCACAAAGCAGGAGCATAACGACAGGAGACGTCACTCAGGTCAGGTCAAACTGGGGTAGCTTCTTCAATCAGTGAGATGGCGAGTGGTTGTGTTTCAATCATCAGCGCCGAAGAGGTAAAACCTCTACGTGGTAGAATTGTTGCCATAGAGAAGACTGTTAGGGGCCTTAAAGATGAGAATCAAGTTCTTCGTTCGAAGACCCAAAACACGGACGACAAACCATGTTTGGAATCTGGGTGGAAAAAGGTGACAAACAAAATACGGAGAGATGGTAAAACGCCCTCATCAGACCCACTTGAATGCAAAAACAAAAACCCATTTCAATACCTCGCGGGTTTACAAGAATGAGAAACGAAGATGCAAGAGGAGAAGGGTAGGGTAGTTGTTAGATCCCTGCCCAGAGGTAAGATTTTGGTTGTAGGAGATAGCCAGGTGAGGTATTTAGATGTGGGAATGTTTCTAGTGGGGTTCCCCAGGGCTCGGTTTTGGGTCCCTTATTGTCCATTATGTACATAAACGACTTGGACAATGGAAATAATATTGATGTTAGTAAGTTTCCGGACGACACTGAAATTTGACGTCTAATTAGGTCAGGAGACGACGCCAAGATTCTTCAGGATGATTTTAACAAATTGTTCACTTGGTTGGTGAAATGGCAAGTGAACTTCAATATCTTATATTACAGCGTGTTGAACGTAGGGCTACAAAGCAGCGAAAATATATATAGCTTAGATAACACGTTTTTAGAGAAAACTGGGTGCGAGACTTGAAAGTTCTAGTGAGTCCTGACAATCCAGGAAACAGTGCATTAAAGCCAGGAATAAAGCTAACAGAGCATTAGGTTTCATTGTTAGGATGGTTACAAATAGAGGTGCAGAGGTAATGATCAAACTCTATCTAGCGTTAGTTAGACCCATCTTTGACTATGCGGTACTGTTTTGGTTTCCGTCTTATAGAATGGAAATCAAATCACTAGAATCAGTACAGAAGAGAATGACAAAAATCATACATGGGTTCAGAAATTAACTTTGTGAAGAGAGGCTAAGGCACCTTAACTTACATTCTCTGGAAATATGCAGAGTGCTGGGTGATCATAGGTGGTTACATTAATCAAAGGCTTTAACAATGGGGACGCAAATGAAGTCATCATATTAAGACAGCAAGCAAGGACTCGCAGTAATGGATTTAAAATGCACAAATCTATATCTAAGAAAGGAATATATATATATATATATATATATATATATATATATATATATACATATATATAAATATATATGTATACATATACACACATATATATGTATATATATGTACATATATATAAATATGTATACATATATATGTATATATATACATATATGTATATATATACACACACATATATATATATTATATTTATATATATATATATATATATATATATATATATATATATATATATACTGTATATCAAGGACTACTATTACACAGGACGTGCGCACCCAGATCCCTGGGTCCGCTAGCGGAGGCCATTGCTTTCTTTGTAACCTAACATTTTATATTGGACAGATATATCAAAACTAGAAAACTAACATTGTATATAGGACAAATATATCAACTATTGACTTATTCAATGCAGTATAAGTTAGTATAAACTTTTATAGTGAAATAAGAAACTATTTTTATGGCACTGTTATGCTTTGAAATGGCAATTTTAGCCGGACTTAACAGATATCATTGTATGAGGTTAGTGGACACCAGGGTTGGCGTTTTTTTTTTTTTTTTTATCTTTTTTAAAAAATCTAAAAAAATCTATCTTTTTTATTCAAATCAGATTTATTTGATTTAAATAGATTTTTTATAGATATTAAATATTGTGGGATTGCTATCTGATATGCGATCTGATTGCTAAAGGACATTTTTAGCATATCAATATAAGGAGCAGTGTTATATAGACTTGCCACATGTATACGAGGAACGGTATAAGCCGTATGTGAGGACGGTATGCTCAGTTTCACTCGATTCCTCCAAGAGTTTTCTCATCTTGGTGACATTTGCTGCATTGTCTGTCACAACACTTCCAATGTGACAACCAAAATCTTGTTCAGCCTTCTTGATCAAATTTTGTACAAGTTGTAGAATATATTCAGCAGTGTGAGGTTTCCTTGATGTGTCTATTGTGTCAACTAAATAAATCTGACCAGTGGAGGTTGTTAGAGTGACACATATTATGGGCTCATTATGGATGTTAGACCACCCATCAATTGAAAGACATACAGTTTCATTATTCAGGTCATCTGCACACTTTTTATATTCCTTTTCATACACAAGATCCAAGTACTTATCAGCAATATCTTTTTCGGATGGAGGAATATAACCTGGCCTCAGGTTCTGAACCATCTTGAGAAACCGAGGATGCTGAACAAGACGAAATGGTGTTTTGTAGCAAATATAATTCTTGCAACCTCTTTGTCGAGATTTTCCTTTTGAGAGGCTGAAGTTTTTATGATAAATCTGTCCAGAGATGTTGATGACTTTCTTTTAGATGAAAATGATTTGGCAGAAGTGGCGCCTGTGAAGGAGTCTGATAGTAACCTTTTTAATGGTGGAGTCAGGTTTGCAGATAATTCAAGTGGAGCCGATGATGAAGGGATTGAAGCTGATGATACATATCCTGAAATGGAAACAGAAAATTTTAGCATATTGCATAATATATAAATGAATAGATAAATGAATGAATACAGTGTGATTTAGGCTACTTTTGAGTACAGTAGTTATTTTTTAGATGATCATATTCACACAAGCCACTAAATTATTTGGAAATAATTAATAGGATATGAAATAGGTGGGCTTGGAATTCAGCCCACACAGGATTCAGTCCACTTTTAAATTCACTAAAAATAATGGGTTAGTTGGGTTAGGTTAGGCTAAATCCATTTAGGCTGAATCCCATGTGGGCTGAATTCCAATGGAACCTATGAAATATATTACATAATGTTGAATGAAATTAATAACAATCATCTAAGCCCCAAAGTTGAGTGGATAAAGTATATTATAATGATATAGTCATTACCCAAATTTAGAAGTAATGAAGTTGGAGTATCATCTCTTTAGGCCTTCACACTTTTATTGCACAAGCTCTCCATTGTTCACCAAAATGATATAGTTGCGTATGAAAAGGGAGAAATGTACACAATATAAGTAGAATTATTTCCCTGGGTCATCAATTTCTTCTTCTGTATGCTGTGGTTGACCTCGGCATTTATCTCTGTGCGATTTTAATCTTGACACAATGCCCTGTATTTCCTGGCTGCAGTCTTTACATCTAGCTCGGTACCCATTGCCAGAAGTTGTTGGTAGTTTTTCAAAATAATTCTAGACAGGATAATTTTTTTTGCCTGAAGAAACCACTCTGCCAGGTCCAGAAGACATCCTTCCTGGTTGATTCCAAAGCAGAAACTGACTCTTTTTTCGTGAGAAGCTGCTTACCTAGAACAAGTTTCAACAAGAACCTTGTTGAAACTTGTTGTGGGCTGCACAGTGATATACATGTAGGCTTATACCGTTCCTTGTATACTTGTGGCAAGTCTATATAACACTGCTCCTTATATTGATATGCTAAAAATGTCCTTTAGCAATCAGATCGCATATCAGATAGCAATCCCATAACATTTAAAATATATATATATATATATATATATATATATATATATATATATATATATATTTATATATATATATATATATGAATCAAATAAATCTGATTTAAATAAAAATAATAGATTATATTTTTATTTTTAAAAAGATAAACAAAAAACAAAACAAAAAAATCACCAGCCCTGGTGACCACTAACCTCATACAATAATATCTGTTAAGTCCGGCTAAAATTGCCATTTCAAAGGATAACAATGCCTTAAAAATAGTTTCTTATTTCACTATAAAATTTTATATTAACTTATACTGCATTGAATAAGTCAGTAGTTGATATATTTGTCCTATATACAATGTTAGTTTTCTAGTTTTGATATATCTGTCCAATATAAAATGTTAGGTTACAAAGAAAGCAATGGCCTCCGGGTGCGCACGTCCTGTGTAATAGTAGTCCTTGATATATATATATATATATATATATATATATATATATATATATATATATATATATATATATATATATATATATATATATATATATATATATTTATATATATGTATATATACGTATACATATACATTATATATATATATATATACATATATAAATACATTATATATATATATATATATATTATACATATATACAAAATTCATATATATATATATGTATATATATTATATATATATATATATACATATACATACATATATATGTATATATATATATATTATATATATATATATATATATATATATATATATATGTATACAAATCTACTCCCACCGCGATCTAAAAATTTAGAGAATGATATTGAGAGGATTCTTTCTCCGAGTAATAAGGGTTTGCTTTGCAGAATATTGAGACAAAGAATTCCACTAAATAAAAGAATAATAATAAAAAAAAAATCAAATTCCCGGAGTTTGTCATCAAACTGTAAAAGAAATTTGGAAAAAATAATGGACAAAGTTATCAACACATTCAACCAGTCAGTAGGCTTAAACCACCGACTAGCGATGCCATCACAACTCTTGGTGCGACGTTCAAGGCTAGCACCATGATGATGATGATGATGATGATGATGATGATGATGATGATGATGATGATGATGATGATGATGATGATGATGATGATGATGATGATGATGATGATGATGATGATGATGATGATGATGATGATGATGATGATGATGATGATGATGATGATGATGATGATGATGATGATGATGATATGATGATGATGATGATGATGATGATGATGATGATGATGATGATGATGATGATGATGATGATGATGATGATGATGATGATGATGATGATGATGATGATGATGATGATGATGATGATGATGATGATGATGATGATGATGATGATGATGACGACGATGATGATGATGATGATGATGATGATGATGATGATGATGATGATGATGATGATGATGATGATGATGATGATGATGATGATGATGATGATGATGATGATGATGATGATGATGATGATAGATGATGATGATGATGATGATGATGATGATGATGATGATGATGATGATGATGATGATGATGATGATGATGATGATGATGATGATGATGATGATGATGATGCATTAGAAAAGGAAAACTATATGAAGGTTTATATCTACAAAACTCAATGTCAGGAATGTAAGAAGTTTTACATCGTAAAACGTCACGCGTCCTACGAATTCGTATTCATAAATACCACACTGACGTCCAATACACCAGTAACGTGTGTGTAACATATCGGGACGATCCCAGCCATCTTAAGGATTAGAATAATGTTGATTTATAATGAAAGCTGACAGTATGAGGAGGGGACGCCGTTGTTCGAAGATGAGGTACTGTATAACAGAGCAAGGGATTGTTAAGTATTACACCTACAGCAATCTAGTCAATTCCCCTAGTTAGAAAAGAAGAAGAAGAAGAAGAAGAAGAAGAAGAAGAAGAAGAAGAAGAAGAAGAAGAAGAAGAAGAAGAAGAAGAAGAAGAAGAAGAAGAAGAAGAAGAAGAAGAAGAAGAAGAAGAAGAAGAAGAAGAAGGAGAAGAAAAAGAAGAAGAAGGAGAAGAACAAGAAGAGAAGAAGAAGAAGAGGAAAAAGAGGAAGAAGAAGATGAAAAAGAAGAAGAGTTAGAAGAAAAAAGAAGTAGAAGAAGTAGAAGAGGAAGAGGAAGAGAAGAAGAAGAAGCAGAAGAAGAAGAAGAAGAAGAGCAGAAGAAGGAGAAGAAGAAGAAGAAGAAGAAGAAGAAGAAGAATAAGAAAAAGAAGAAAGAAGAAGAAAAAGAAGAAGAAGGAGAAGAATAGAAGAAGAAGAAGAAGAAGAAGAAGAATAGAAGAAGAAGGAGAAGAATAGAAGAAGAAGAAGGAGAAGAATAGAAGAAGAAGAAGAAGAAGAATAGAAGAAGAAGAAGAAGAAGAAGAAGAAGAAGAAGAAGAAGGGAAGAAGAAGAAGAAGAAGAAGAAGAAAAGAAGAGGAAAAAGAAGAAGAAGAAGAAGAAGAAGAAGAAGAAAGAAGAAGAACAAGAAGAAGAAGAAGAAGAAGAAATAAAGAAGAAAAAGAAGAAGAAGAAGAAGAAGAAGAGAAGAAAGAGATGAAGAAGAAGATGAGAAGAAAGAGGAGAAGAAGAAAAAGAAAGAAGAAGAAGAAGAAGAAGAAGAAGAAGAAGAAGAAGAAGAAGAAGAAGAAGAAGAAGAAGAAGAAGAAGAAGGAGAAGAATAGAAGAAGAAGAAGAAGAAGAAGAAGAAGAAGAAGAAGAAGAAGAAGAAGAAGAAGAAGAAGAAGAAGAAGAAGAAGAAGAAGAAGGAGAAGAATAGAAGAAGAAGAAGAAGAAGAAGAAGAAGAAGAAGAAGAAGAAGAAGAAGAAGAAGAAGAAGAAGAAGAAGAAGAAGAAGAAGAAGAAGAAGAAGAAAGAAGAAGAAATGGAAAACCAACTGCGAGGTACCCTGGCGATGCAACGTTTGCAAGACCTTTCCCCCTGTCCCCTCACCAAGGCCTCTATATACTCAGAGTTTGTATTATTTGTCGCTATGTTTGGAAAAACTCCAACGAGCGAAACGGTGTACAATCAATAAAGGATTCGTTCTCAAATGGTGTTTTCTCTTGTTTTCTCTTGTCTTTTATTTTAGGCTGTGGGTGAGTGGGTGTGGGTGAGCCGGTAGTCGTATTTCCCTGTGTTCTTGTAACTATTCTTGACTTCTCTTTTCATTACTTGTCTTCTCTTGTCTCTTTTCATCTTGTCTTCTGTTCCCTTTTCTTCATTCTTTGTCATCTTGATCTCTATTGTATTGTTTTATTGTCTCTTATATTTCATTGTCCTTCCTTGTTTGTTTTTTTTTTTCTTATGTTTCCTAATCCTGTATTTTCTCGCCTTTTCATTTTCTTTGATGTTTCTTTTGTCCTTTGGCGTTGCCATTGTCTTGTCTCGTCTTCTCTTTGTTTTCTTTTTAGTTTCTTGTCATACTTCGTTTTTTTTTCTTTTGCCTTCTCTTGTCCTCTTTTGTCATTTCTTGTTTTATATCAACTTACCTTTCTTTTTTTGTCTTCATTTGTCACCTATTGTCTTCTCATATTTTTTATTATCTTCTTTTGTTTTCTCTTATGTTCTATTAAATTGACCTTTTTTGTATTCTCTTGCCTTCTCTTTTCCACTCTTGTCCTCTCTTGTCTTCTATTGTCTTCTCTTTTATTTTGTTTTCTTCTCTTTTCTTTGCTTATTGTCTCTTATTGTTTCCTTGTCTTCTCTTATCATCCCTTGTCGTCTATTATCTTATTTTGTCTTATCTTTTTTCTTATGTTTTCTCCTGTTTTCTGTTACCTTTTCTTATCTTCGCTTGTCTTCCCTTCGATTCTCGTCTTTTCTTCTTCTCTTGTCAAAATTTGACTTCTCTCTTTTCATATATTCTTTTATCATCTCTTGTCTTCTCGTATTTTTTCTTATCTTCTCTTGTCTTCTTTTGTCGCCTCTTGTCTTCTCTTGTTACCTTTTGTCTTCCCTTGTATTCTCTTGTATTCTCTTGTCTCATGTCTTTCCATGTTTTTTCTTATCTTCTCTTGTCTACTTTTGTTTTCTCTTGTCTTCTTTTGTTTTCTTTTGACTTTTCTCGTCTTATCTTGTTTTCTCTTGACTTGTCTTCTCTTCTCTGGCCTTTTCTTGTTTACTCTTTTATTTATTTATTTATACTTTTATGTTCCCTTGACTTATCTTGTCTTCTTTTATGTATATTTATTTTTTCTTTATTGTTCCTAATATTTCCTTTTCTTTTCTAGATTATTTTTTCCTCTTTTATTCTCTTCTCCCCTTTACTTCTTTTCTTTTTATCTTGTCTTCTCTTGTCTCGTTTTCTCAATTTTTTTTCTTGTCTTGTCTTTACTTGTCTTTATTTGTCTTTACTTGTCTTGTCTTGTCTTGTCTTGTCTTGTCTTGTCTTGTCTTGTCTTGTCTTGTCTTGTCTTGTCTTGTCTTGTCTTGTCTTGTCTTGTCTTGTCTTGTCTTGTCTTGTCTTGTCTTCCCTTTTCTCCTCTTCTCTTCTCCTTTTTTTTTTCTTCTCTTCTCATCTCTTCTCCACTCATTTCTTCTCTTGTCTTCTCTTCTCTACTCTTTTCTTTTTTCTTATCTTTTTTTCTTTTCTGTTCTCTTTTCTCTTCTCTTCTCTCTTCTATTTTCTTCCTTCGTGTTCTCTTCTCTCTCTTCTATTTTCTTCCTTCGTGTTCTCTTCTCTCTCTTCTATTTTCTTCCTTCGTGTTCTCTTCTCTCTCTTTCTAGACCACGTATTTGCGTCCGATTTG
>NC_134784.1:47397800-47405300 GCF_046742065.1 Oratosquilla oratoria | reverse complement strand
GAAGAAATACAGCTTACCCATCAACTCTTCTATTTCTTCTTCTTATAATCTTCTCTTTGTCTCACCTTTTTTTCATATCTTATTTTTCTTTTTTATCGCGTTCTTCCTCCTCCCTCTTTTCATTTAAAACGAAGGAAATACTGCTTGTCCATTCATTTTCATGTCCATAAATCTATTTTGTCTTCTGGTTCTTTATCACATTCTTCTTTCTCCTCACTTTTCCTTTAAATCCAAGAAAACCTTCTTGGATGTTGACTCTCATTTCTCATTTTATTTGGCCAACACTTTTGTAATCCTATATGAGCTCCACATAGCATCTCACGCATTATCTCTCCTCTGTTCTTTCTCCTATTTTATCAGATTTCTCTTTCTCACTTTTCCTCTTTTAAACCTAAGAAATACTGTTTGTAGAACAGCTCACAGCTCTCGTTTTGTTTGTTTTGTTTTTCACTTAGCTCATGCAATATCGTGCACTCCATATGTCTTGATTGTTTTTGTTTTGTTTTTTGTTTTTTTATCCCGTTATCGAATTCTTCAATCTCTCTTTTCCTATTTTAAATCCAAGAAACTCTGCTTTCCTGTCGGATTTAAGCTCTTATTTTTCTAACCTTGTCTCCCATCTCTCGTCTCACCTCATCCTTGTCATGTCATCCAATCCTTATCATAGACCGGATTCACATATCTTGTTGACATTCGCGGACCCTCATTCTCTTTACAAAGCTTTCCATCTCATTTAATTCTTCTCTTGTTTTCTTTCATCCCCTTCTATCTCCTTTCCATTCTTCTCATTTGGACTAATCCCTCCAGTTACTTGAGATAACGTTTGTCTTTTCTCAATGTCCTTACTTTTCTCTTTACCCTGTACCTACATCTCTCTTTCCATTAGACTCTTCTATCTCTCTCTCTCTCTCTCTCTCTCTCTCTCTCTCTCTCTCTCTCTCTCTCTCTCTCTCTCTCTCTCTCTCTCCCACCACACACACACACCTGCACATACACAACGCCCACATGATCTCCTAAGTTACGGCGTTGCCTCTTCATCTGGTATCGTCTGTTCCCTGACATAGACTCACAAGACAAAGGCTCAGAATATATATGCTCATACGAAATAAATGTACACCCTTAATGAAGAAATAAGGAAAAGATCACAAGATATTCTCAGCCCCTTAATAAAAAAGACAATAGCTCATTTTATTTCATATTTCTAAAACACCAAATATAAGATACTATATACAAATACGATCTAATATTTATATTGTTATTATCACAGTTTTTTATGTCACATTTCATTTCACACCTTTAATCAGTTATTCCTCCAGAGTTTTCCACATCTTCCTAAGTTTGGACAATTTCTAAGTTACTATACAATGAGTATTTTCACTTGTACCTTCTTACCTACCTCAACTCAATTCACATATGTAGTGTTAGTCAACAGAGCAATAACTTAGTTTGTGCAGTTTATGCATGTTACTAAATGAGGTACTTTGAGCAGCTCTTGCCAGTTACGAGCTGCAATTCTATCAGTAAGGACGCCAAACTGAGAATCATTCAGTCATGTAGAGCCTCAGAAGTGACTCAAAACATCTGTGCCAGGATTTTGTAGTTGGGTGTAGTCCAATGGAGGGTTTCCATGGTGCTTTGGTGCACTGCAACCAGTTGAAGTGAATACCACGTGACATATATATCATGTATTATGTAATACATGTATGACATATGATATATTATATGTGATAAAATCTTCTATGATATTTCTGTATATAATATATATACAGTTGACATTTGATATATGTATATCATTTAATAAAGAAAATAGAAAAAGAGTAATTTTTTCTCTCATGAGCTTACATCTTATGAGTTTTTGTCTTGTTACCTGATATCCGTATATCAGTGTCGTCATTCCATTGGTTTTCAGGTACCTTAGGAGGTTATTTGCTAAATTCCCTACAGTGTTTCAAGTTTAGTTGATCAGGAACAGACTTTAAGAACTAATCGAGACATGTTTGATCAGTTTTAGGCTGACATCTTTAGAATTACGTGCATATATATACCAAAGGCTTTTTCCCCCTTACACGGTAGGTAGCCAAAAAATAAAGGCATAGAAACTACTCACACTCATTCCATCCCCTACATAACTCCACTCTCCTCTACCTTTTTCCCTCCCTCTTATTTTGGCACCTCCTGGATGACGGGTCAAACCTGCATCTTGCTCACTGCCCTGGGTCAGAACCAGTGTCGCAAGACACAGCACATCCACACCAAGGCCGCTTCATTAAATCGGCGACCCCCCCTCTCCGTCCCCTCATACAGAAAAGGAGAAGACGGGGAGAAATTCCCTCGAGCTGCATCAGTTTATTTCTCATACATACTCCCTCACCCCCATCCCCCACCCACTCCCCCTCATGCATCACAGTATCATCCATACACAACCATTCTCCATTCACCTCTATCTTCTGTCCTCTCCCGTCCTTCCTTAACAGACATTCCCCTCTTCACCAATGCCCCTTTTACCCCATCCATCCACCTCATCCTAGGTCGCCCTCTCATGTTCACTCCTTCCACATCTGCCTTCCACACCTCTTTTACTAATCTTTCTTCACTCATTCTTTCCATGTGTCCAAAGCGTCCTAATACTCTTTCATCAACCCTATCTTCCAACTCCCTTTCCACCCCTGTGCTCCTCCTCACCTCCTCATTTCTCAATCTATCCAGCCTAGTAAACCCCATCATACTTCTCAGTCATCTCAAACAAATTCAAACTCCTTCTCTCTTCCTCTCTTATGTTCCATGTTTCTATCCCGTACAGTGCTGTTGATACAATCACTCCTTCATACAATCTCCTCTTTGCATTACATATATTGCTAAAGAATTGTAAAGTGTGGAGCTCATCACTAACAATGTGATGTCAAAGGGGTGCTAGTTTGTCTGCGTGAACATGCACTTTTGATGGGACAACCAAAATACCGAGATATAATCACATTTGATATACAATCAATCGTAATTTTCTATGCATACATATTGCTGTAGAATATTAAAATGGCTTTCCATCATATGAAAAATAAATAAAAAACTCTAATCCGTCCTATATCTTTTTTGTCAGTGGAATTGTCCCTACACAGAGTGAAAGATATAAACACCTAAGGACAGACTACAAAATCGAAGAACAAAAGGAAATACAATGATAGTATTCAGATCACTAAATGGAATTGACTACATTAAAAGAAGGGAGGTTATGAGAACAAATCAAGAATACGTGTCTATAAATATTGGAAAGAGTTACAGTTTTGCATATGCATGCATAAATATTTGGAACAGGTTAGAACGTAATACTGTTGAAATTGGAACAATACATGGATTAAAATCTAATTATGATCATGGGAATTAAGGATATACACCAAATTAGAACGTTACATGAATTGGAGACTAGATATGATAAATTGGAGAGTATGTGATGGGATTCTGTGATCGTTGTTCTTTTC
Organism: Oratosquilla oratoria; assembly: GCF_046742065.1. Taxonomy (NCBI): domain Eukaryota; kingdom Metazoa; phylum Arthropoda; class Malacostraca; order Stomatopoda; family Squillidae; genus Oratosquilla; species Oratosquilla oratoria. The sequence continues at coordinate 47,401,827 of NC_134784.1, read as the reverse complement.
TTGCATTATACAGTTAGGTAAACACACACACACACACACACACACACACACACACACACACACACACACACACACACACACACACACACACACACACACACACACACACACACACACACACACACACACACACACACACACACACACACACACACACACACACACACACACACACACACACACATACGCACGCAGGACTCAGTGGCGCGGTTGGTAGAGTCCCTGACTGTCACTACGACGGTCCGGGTTCGAATCCTGCCCAGGGCTGAAATAATTTCAGTATCGCCGCGCTTCGAGTCGTTACTCCAACTCTCGTGGGCGGGGAGTTGGGGGTGTGTCTAAGTATAAGGTCACAGCATTACCCATAGATCGATCATACGAACTCTGAGCTCTCTTCCGCAAAGGAAATAGCTGTCGATCACGAGTCCAGCACGAGATCCAAAGACCAAGGTGAACTCACACACACACACACACACACACACACACACACACACACACACACACACACACACACACACACACACACACACACACACACACACACACACACACACACACACACACACACACACACACACACACACACACACACACACACACACACACACACACACACGCACACACTCAGTGGCGCGGTTGGTAGAGTCCCTGACTGGGAAGCGGTGCACCGGGTTCGAATTTTGCACAGGGCTGTAATAATTTCGGTATCGCCGCGTTATCAGTCGTTACTCCAACTCTCGTGGGCGGGGAGCTGGGTGTGTGCGCGCGTGTAAAGTCACAGCATTACCCATAGATCGGTCATATGTACTCTGAGCTCTCTTCCAGGAGGGAAAAAGCTGTCGATCACGAGTCCACCACGTGATCCAAAGAACAAGGTGAACACACACACACACACACACACACACACACACACACACACACACACACACACACACACACACACACACACACACACACACACACACACACACACACACGGCTCATTGCGCAGTGGTAGAGTTCCCGGCTGCCACTACGGCGGTTCGGGTTCGAGTACCACCCAGGGCTGAAATAATTTCAGGATCGCTGCGCTGCGGGTTATTACTCCAACTCGTGGGCGGGGAGTTGCGCGCGCGCGCGCGCGTGTGTGTGTGTGTGTGTGTGTGTGTGTGTGTGTGTGTGTGTGTGTGTGTGTGTGTGTGTGTGTGTGTGTGTGTGTGTGTGTGTGTGTGTGTGTGTGTGTGTGTGTGTGTGTGTGTGTGTGTGTGTGTGTGTGTGTGTGTGTGTGTGTGTGTGTGTGTGTGTGTGTGTGCGTGTGTGTGTGCACTTATTTATATTTGTGTCCAGCCTGAAGGGTCCACTTCAGTGGCACTGTCCTATTTATGGGGGACAATAAAGTCTCTGTACCTCACCGCGTTGGCTTAATCCGACATGATAAGGTTGAATAGATGGTGTATAATTCATGTGAAATGTCAACTGTTGAAATGGCTGTAGTTGTGATTGCAATCTGAAACCAGTGTAATCAATCAGCTCGATCCTACTAATGAGTTATCAGCACCGAAATGTAACACTGGTGAATGCATCTTTACAATCCCCATACACAGAGGTTGAGATAACCTAAAAATGCGACTTGAACAATTGCTCAATGGATCTGAAGGATCAAATCCGTCTCTCTCGTTTTCCTGAAACAACGCCACACATTTCTCTACAAAAGCTCTGTTCTATTAGCTATAGGAAGGTAGCTTCAGCTTGCTACACACGCCCACACACATACAAGAGCTTTTATCAGCAATAAAAAGAACGACAAGTAAAAGAAAAACAGAAACCTATAAGAAAATGTGCAAAAACTAATGGATGCTGAGGAAGATATACACGAAGAAATAGTACAAGTATATGAATTAGGTAGGTATGTACCAGAAGAAGCAAGATCAATGAAAGTAAAAGTCAGATGATAAGGCATAGTGAATTAATTACTAAGACATGGAAATTAACAAATATTATATTTTTGAAATTTACTTAAGCTAAGAGAGAATGCAATGAAGAAAAAGAAATGGAGAAAGCAAGTAACTGCAAGAAGCTAAGGAAAAGTCTAATTGAGGAACAAACAGGAGATTGCTAGATTACAAAGGAAGAAATTTTTCATAAAATGAAACTAAGAGAAGAAAAGAGTATATAATAATATAAGATATAGTCCACAACAACTGGTTAATATCTGTGAAATTTTGAATAGGTGGCTATTTAAAAGAGAATCGATCAAAAGTATTTAAAATATTGGTGTTCAAAAGGATAAGGGAAGTATGATGTATAAAAAAAAACAGAAGAAGAAGATGAAAGGTAGTGTCATGGTAGCAGTGGAAAACTACTGTAATCAAAGTGAAAGAAAAGAAAATAGAAGAACGAATGACCGAGATAATGAACTTCAAGATTATAACTAAAGAGGCGGGAAAAGTGACAATGCAATATCAAACATTCCTCCAAAAGCAGAATTATGGAAGAATCAGATAACATACAGTTGATAAGAAGACCAACTATACACCTGAAAATGATTATTGAAAAAAGGTAGAGTATATCTAATGGGTGACTTTACTCGTAGAGATGAAATATGGAAACAATGGGAGAGAGAGGGAAGTGGGGGATCTTAGGGCAACATATTACTGATAATAGCAATGAATGATACAGTGACCCAATGGAGGAACAATCCAACACAATATAGGGACGAAGACACATCTGTAAGACTGGTTTTTATTCTTAACAAAGAACCTGAGATGACTAAATAATTTAATTGTTGATGTTCAATAGAGAAAAGTAACAATGTTGTTTTCGAATTTATTATTGTAAGTGGGAAAGACGGGAATGAAGAAGGAACTGTACAGACGAGGATACAACTTTGCAAATACAAACTCTGCCAATCTTTCTTCACTCATTCTTTCCATATGTTCAAATCATCCCAATAATCTTTCATCAGGCTTACCTGCCATCTCCATTTCCACTTCCACTCTCCTTCTCACCTTCTAGTTTCTCACTCTATCCAGCCTGGCAAACCCTACCATACTTCTCAGATATTTCATCTCAAACATATTTAAACTTTCCTCTCTGGATCTCTTAAATTCCATGTCTCTGCCCGATAAAATGCCGTCGGTACAATCTCTCCTTCATACAATCACCTTGTTACATCCATTTCCAGGTGCCTATTTTACATATCACATTTTAATACCAAAAATATTTACTTGCTTCAAACTCTACAATTTACATCCATCTCCTCTCCTCCCTACCTTGCCACATGTGACACTAAACACATAAAGCTATACACTTCTTCCAGCCTCTCTCCTTTTAGATTTGCTTCCAACTTACTGCCATCCTTTGCCATTGTACATCTCATGACCACATTATTCTCATTCACCTTCAAATTTTTCCTATAGCATAGCTTCCTAAACTCCGTCACTAACTCCCTAAATCTCTCTGATTCTGCTACAGGCGCATTATCGTCAGCAAAAACCAACTACCTCACCTCCCACTTCGCTTCATTTTCTTTAATCATTTCCAATCCCCTACCCATTACCTTCGACTTAACTTCCCGTACCACCCCTTTCACACACACACACACGCATATATATATATATATATATATATATATATATATATATATATATATATATATATATATACTGTATATGTAATATATATATATATATGTATGTATATGTATATGTATACATATACATATACATATATGTATGTATATATATATATATATATATATATATCTATATATAATTGGTCTTGAAAGGAAAAGACATAAATTGAACCAATTGACCCCGAATCTTAGCAATTACCCTGACAATGTCAAGAAAAGTGTTGCCCCTGGCCTTTTCTTGAGGGCTTTCACGATTTGCAGTCCTCAATTTCTTGACCATGAGATCGAGGGGATCAAATGTCAACTTAAGAAGTTGGCTTATCCACCTTGGTTTCTGGACCAAGCCCTCAGTAAGGCTAGGGCCCACCATTTTAAAACTTCCGTCCCCTAAAGTTTTCACCGCTCCTTTAAGGA
>NC_134784.1:47385300-47387800 GCF_046742065.1 Oratosquilla oratoria | reverse complement strand
GGAAATGAAACTAGATGAGAACGAAATTATGTTAGCAAAGGGAAAACGTTCTCACTCTGGAATGACTTGCACACTAACAGCAGAAACAAGATAAGGCCTCGTGTGACAATGCATATCTAATAGTCTTGCCAAGTGAAGTCCGGGATGAAGGTAGCGTGTAAGAAAATATCCAATACTGCCATAGGTGAAATCAGCAGAGAAAGTTTGTTCTATTCGATTACACATGTGACGTAATATTCAACCAATATATTGTTCACCAAGCACTATCGCATCGATTAGAAGGAAGAAATACTTGTCGTAAAGTTTTTGCATATGTATTATGTAAGCTGACATAATTTTCCTAAACACTTGTGGAATCTAAGCTATACAGTAGTGGTCGTTTTCATGTCGATACATTCTGATCTCTGTTGCCACTGAACAAAACTAATATGATTCAGCAACTCGGTGAATGGGAGAGAAAAATCAGGCACTTAGATAAAATTACTGATGAAGAAATATATATAAAGGTCGGACAAATGTATCCACACCTTGGTTCTTTATCTATTTTAGGATAACCAATACTCGCTTACTTATATGTCCTAGATATTTTCATAACAAGTAATAAGGTTTCTCACATAGTTAAGTATATTCTAAAGTATACATAAAACACTGCATGTACTGTAGTAAAAAGAGACTAACAATATCTTGAAAGGGAAAGACGAAAGGAAAAAAAGTGGCCAGATAATAAAACTTCATAGCTGTTTTTTAAGAGATCTACAACGAAAACGACTAATTTATCCTTAGTCTTAGACCCTTATTGGCAGAGAATGACTAAAAAATGTGATATATACAACATAAACTTGTTCTGTAAGTGAAAGATTCATACAGGGAAACACGCTTGAAAGGTGTATTGTATTCTTAAATATGGGCTAATGTATGTAAAATGCATTGGAAGGAACGAGGCGGAGGCAAATGGGTTAAACTCCAGACGTGATGGAAAGGACGTCGTCTATGGAAATGACGAGAACCAAATTGGAAGATTGGGATCTGAGATAACCGATGGAAACGAGCGGAATTTCGGGGTTAAAAATGAGACGACCCAAATGTAAAAGGAAGAGTAAACTGGATAGAATAGGATACAGTAAGGAATGTAGGGAAACATGAGATCAGAATGTCTGAAGGAGACTACAAGAGACCACAAAGGCCTACACTAGGCAGTTCCCTTGTCCCTTACCACCTATTATTCCCGTTCATAAAGTTAACCCTCTCTTAACAACTACTTAATGTTTCAGCACTCACGTACATGGTTACTAAGCCTAACAGTAGCACTTTATCTTTATAGTAGAAAAGGAAAGAGGAAGAAGTTTATACAGCTTGGTTGACAGCATATGAACTGACAGAATGAAAGATAAGTGATGAACTGCTCTTGCAAGGGAGTGAAAAAAGGGGAGGGGGGGGGGGCGGGAAAAACAGTAAATCAAGTGGCGCATGTAAGGTAAATGTAATGATATATACATGAAGGCATAAAATCACAAGGAGAAAATACGGGAAAGATAGGAAGGATAATAAAATCAAAACATTATATTATAAAATAAAAAGTAGACAGCAAACACTAATATATTTCTGATATTAGAAAAAAAAAGTAAAACTCTAGCGTTAGTAGCGAAATCATCCATTTTTATAAGAACATAATCATCTCCTGGTCACGAATTTTAAATTCAATTCCTGATTAGTGAGAGCACCAAACCATTCACTTATACGTGAATAACTTTATGAAATTATATTTATAATTAAGTGTGCGCGTGCACAAATCCACACATGTGCGCGCACACACACACACACACACTCACACACATACATACACGCACGCACACATGCGCACATACACGCCCGCACTCACATACACACGCACTCACACACACACACACACACACACACACACACACACACACACACACACACCACACACTACACACCACACATCACACACATCTCCACACACACACCCACACACACACACACACACACACACACAACACACACACACAAAAACACAACACACACAACACACAACCACACACACACACACCCACACACACAACAACACAACACAACAACACAACACACACAGCCACCATAACACACACACACACACACACACACACACACAACAGCACACCGCTCTTGACGCACACCTGGTCATCTTCTATAAAAAAACATAAAAGGCATTTAAATTTTGTAGGAACAACCCCTAGCCAGAAGACTCCGGAACTTTAGCGTAGTAGGCCCATCTTGTATATGAATATACTTGCAGGACAGGAAACTCTTGAAGCCTTTAATGTAACATTACATAGGGATGACTGAGACGAAAGCTGACGAGGCGCGTGTACCATTCACCACTCCCAATGGTGTTATTTAACACGACCACCAACCAATGACGTGCATCGGACCTCACTGACATAATAGAACGTGGAGGAATGAGCAGAAACGAACCCACACACAACCTTCATATACTGGAAGC
>NC_134784.1:47380638-47383138 GCF_046742065.1 Oratosquilla oratoria | reverse complement strand
ATATACAAACGAAGAAATAGTACAAGTATATGAATTAGTGTATGGTATGTACCCAGAAGAAGCAAGATCAATGAAAGTAAAAGTAAGATGATAAGGCATAGTGAATTAAGTTATACTACAGGACAAGGAAATTGAACAAATATGAATATTTTTTTGAAATTTACTTAAACCTTAAGAGCAGATATGCAATGAAGAAAAAGGTATGGAGAAAGCAAGTAACTGCTCAAGAAGCTAAGGAAAAATCAATTGAGGAACAAACAGGAGATTGCTAGATTACAAAAGGGAAGAAATTGTTTTTCATAAAATGAAACTAAGAGAAGAAAAGAGTATATAATAATATAAGATATAGTCCACAACAACTGGTTAATATCTGTGAAATTATGAATATGGTGGCTAATTTAAAAGAGAATCGATCAAAAGTATTTAAAATATTGGTGTTCAAGAAGGATAAGGGAAAGTTATGATTTCATAAAAAAAAAAAACAGAAGAAGAAGATGAAAGGTAGTGTCATGGTAGCAGTGGAAAACTACTGTAATCAAAGTGAAAGAAAAGAAAATAGAAGAATGAATGACCGAGATAATGAACTTCAAGATTATAACTAAAGAGGCGAGAAAAGTGACAATGCAATATCAAACATTCCTCCAAAAGCAGAATTATGGAAGAATCAGATAACATACAGTTGATAAGAAGACCAACTATACACCTGAAAATGATTATTGAAAAAAGGTAGAGTATATCTAATGGGTGACTTTACTCGTAGAGATGAAATATGGAAACAGTGGGAGAGAGAGGGAAGTGGGGGATCTTAGGGCAACATATTACTGATAATAGCAATGAATGATACAGTGACCCAATGGAGGAACAATCCAACACAATATAGGGACGAAGACACACCTGTAAGACTGGTTTTTATTCTTAACAAAGAACCTGAGATGACTAAATAATTTAATTGTTGATGTTCAATAGAGAAAAGTAACAATGTTGTTTTCGAATTTATTATTGTAAGTGGGAAAGACGGGAATGAAGAAGGAACTGTACAGACGAGGATACAACTTTGCAAATACAAACTCTGCCAATCTTTCTTCACTCATTCTTTCCATATGTTCAAATCATCCCAATAATCTTTCATCAGGCTTACCTGCCATCTCCATTTCCACTTCCACTCTCCTTCTCACCTTCTAGTTTCTCACTCTATCCAGCCTGGCAAACCCTACCATACTTCTCAGATATTTCATCTCAAACATATTTAAACTTTCCTCTCTGGCTCTCTTAAATTCCATGTCTCTGCCCAATAAAATGCCGTCGGTACAATCTCTCCTTCATACAATCACCTTGTTACATCCATTTCCAGGTGCCTATTTTACATATCACATTTTAATCCCAAAAAATATTTACTTGCTTCAAACTCTACAATTTACATCCATCTCCTCTCCTCCCTACCTTGCCACATGTGACACTAAACACATAAAGCTATACACTTCTTCCAGCCTCTCTCCTTTTAGATTTGCTTCCAACTTACTGCCATCCTTTGCCATTGTACATCTCATGACCACATTATTCTCATTTTACATTCAAAATGTTCCTAGAGCATAGCTTCCTAAACTCCGTCACTAACTCCCTAAATCTCTCTGATTCTGCTACAGGCGCATTATCGTCAGCAAAATCCAACTACCTCACCTCCCACTTCGCTTCATTTTCTTTAATCATTTCCAATCCCCTACCCATTACCTTCGACTTAACTTCCCGTACCACCCCTTTCACACACACACACACGCATATATATATATATATATATATATATATATATATAAATATATATATATATATACTGCAGATGTATACATATATATATATGTATGTATATGTATATGTATACATATACTTACATATATATGATATATATAATTGGTCTTGAAAGGAAAAGACACAAATTGAACCAATTGACCCCGAATCTTAGCAATTACCCTGACAATGTCAAGAAAAGTGTTGCCTCTGGCCTTTTCTTGAGGGCTTTCAAGGATTTGCAGTCCTCAATTTCTGGACCATGAGATCGAGGGGATCAAATGTCAACTTAAGAAGTTAGCTTATCCACCTTGGTTTCTGGACCAAGCCCTCAGTAAGGCTAGGGCCCACCATTTTAAAACTTCCGTCCCCTAAAGTTTTCACCGCTCCTTTAAGGACATTCTAAAAATTTCATTCTATAATACCATCAGTTCCTCCTCATGAGCATCTCACTATTGGCCTATCACTATCCTGAACACCGTGCGTAAGCAAATTGTGAACGTTCAACAAAAACCGAAGGAAGTTGAGTCACCTGGTGTTTATTGTTTGCCCTGCCAAGATTGTGATTTGGTGTACTTGGGTCAAACCGGGAGAGACTTGACCACTAGATTGGCAGAACATAAAAGGTCCAGTAGGTATGGGCAAGAAAATTCGGCTGTATTTCTTCATGTCAAAAATAAGAATCATTCTTCCGACTGGGGTAAGGCCAGATTAGTGT
>NC_134784.1:47370638-47373138 GCF_046742065.1 Oratosquilla oratoria | reverse complement strand
CACTTGTATTTGATCACTCAGCACTATGCGTCTTTACAGAGAGTGTAAATTAAGGTGCCTAAGTCTGTGCTCGTAAAGTAAATTTCTGAGCGCATGTATCATTTTGGTCATTCTCCCCTGCACTGATTCAAGTGAATTAATTTCCATTCTTTAGGACGTAGACATGTTGAAAATACATGTGTGTGTGCGTATGTGAGTGTGTGTGTGTGTGTGTGTGTGTGTATGTGTGTGTGTGTGTATGTATGTGTGTGTGTGTGTGTGTGTGTGTGTGTGTGTGTGTGTGTGTGTGTGTGTGTGTGTGTGTGTGTGTGTGTGTGTGTGTGTCGTGTTAGTGTGTGTTTGTGATATAGTGTGTTTGTGTGTGTGTACATTAGTAAGATCGCGAGACCTGATAAGAAATCTAAGATGTATTAATGATCGTTAAGAAAATATTGTGTACGTAATAGAAATTATCTAAGGATGTATTAAAGCATAATGAGAATAACGAACTCAGAGACCTAGAATTTAAATTAATTTGAAACCCATTTGTTGCTTATGAGGATAAAATCGTACATCTGTTACCTTACCAAAGCATCGAAACTATCATCAACGTTCACTACTGATTATGCCTTGGCTAAGGACACACCATTTTATGTAGCTGGGGGAAGCAAACTATATCCTAAAGGGATTCTTCATCGATCGATAATTATATCAGACTCAAGTTTATCCTTAATCGGAGCAAAATTAATAATGTATGGTAATGTGTTCAAAGGGATGATACTATAGAAATCTAAGTTGTCTCTAAAAGTAAAAAAAAAAAAAAAAAAAAAAATAGAATAGAAACGAGGCATTTTGTGATGGCGCTTCTCTGTTGAAAGATTACTCGGAACATTTGGCAGCAACTGTACATTAGCATAATGGCTTGCCTAAATCGTTTTAAGAAATCACAAGGCTTTCGGATGCGAATGAAAGGAAGCTGCCTTCGAGTCAGTGAACTGTATAGAATAAAACTTTACAGGCATAGAATGGAAGAGAAATATATTTTTCTTGTATGGAAGAAAAACTCGGCAAGAATATCTCTCACTTTCTCTTCTGCATAGGGAGAATGAAATGTTTGTAGATTTTCTTTTCTTTCTTGAATACCGGTTACACGACGTGCTTCTCAAGGTAAAATCTATGAATCCCGTGAGAACACACATTGTTAGGTCCTAGGTAAGTTATGCAATGACGTCATGATTTTATTACTCCAATGGTCTTTAACTTTGTATTTAAGATCCTCCCCTAAGGGCGTGATTTTACGATCGTGAACCAATTGAATTTTCTCCTCCTCCACCCCTTTATCCAATAAGATTCATTGTTACAAGTCTGTACGCAATATAGTTTACTTAAGCAATTTCGAATGTCTGCATAACTTATTTGGTTTACAAGTAGTAAGCAAAACACGCGTCATACACATTTCCTGCCATTTTATGACTCAAGGCGGAGAGCGAGCTTGTGCAAACCTTCAGGTACGAAATGGTTTGTTTACAAACACTCGGTCCATAAAAAGGCAACCCTCAACCTCTATCCTACTTTCTATCCACTTCTCTACCATCAGCTTACAGGGATAACAAATGTGTCCGTTGAATATTATTTTTTTAAATCTGGACTAAAATTCATAGAATAGGTTATTTTGCTGCAGATACTCATATAATTGCCTGTGTACCTCTCTTTCTAGAATTTTGGACATGACATTGAGAATAGACACTTTGCTGTCTAAACCAGTTGCTTTACACTTGTTAACATTGCTTAGGGCATTACAGATTTTATTAACACCGACATTTTTCAGCTTGCATAAATCTGAGATGACACCTTTAGATCTATAAAATTCACGAACTTCTTTTATCCCAAACATATTACATGCTTTGGGTAACTCTTCAACCAAATAGGCAGCCACAGTAGTAAAAATTTATTTGAAATTATTTATTTCCTCTTCTCACAATAATTGGGAATTTTTTTGGGTTTACGATTTGTGAAGCTAAAAATGTGCAAGGAGATGAAGGAATACTTCTGAAGAGGAAATGAAACTAGATGAGAACAAAATTATGTTAGCAAAGGGAAAACGTTCTCACTCTGGAATGACTTGCACACTAACAGCAGAAACAAGATAAGGCCTCGTGTGACAATGCATATCTAATAGTCTTGCCAAGTGAAGTCCGGGATGAAGGTAGCGTGTAAGAAAATATCCAATACTGCCATAGGTGAAATCAGCAGAGAAAGTTTGTTCTATTCGATTACACATGTGACGTAATATTCAACCAATATATTGTTCACCAAGCACTATCGCATCGATTAGAAGGAAGAAATACTTGTCGTAAAGTTTTTGCATATGTATTATGTAAGCTGACAGAATTTTCCTAAAGACTTGTGGAATCTAAGCTATACAGTAGTGGTCGTTTTCATGTCGATACATTCTGATCTCTGTTGCCACTGAACAAAACTAATATGATTCAGCAACTCGGTGAATGTGAGAGAAAAATCA
>NC_134784.1:47348138-47350638 GCF_046742065.1 Oratosquilla oratoria | reverse complement strand
CCGAATTCTGCAGTTCGAAATCCATGACTACATGAACGAAAAAAGTGAGTCAGTGATGAACCGTTGATTGAACAACAGCAGACGCTAGAACGGAGGAAAAGAGAAATAAAAGAGCAAAGGAGTAAGAGCAGAGAGGATGACGAGATACAATAGACGGAAACCGGCAAGGAACGGAAGAGAATTTAAGAAAAGAAAGTAAATATACTGAATACATTTAGTAAGATACGGGGGGGGGGGGCAGGACAAGCAAAACTACAAAAATATCTAAAAAACACAAAAAAAGTTATTTTATGAAATAATGTTATGAATAAAAATTTAAGAAAAAAAAGGGGAGATTTTTAAGGAAGAATGAATAAAAGAAAAGAAACACTGCTGACCATAAGAACCAAGAGAAAAGGAATAAGAAAAAGTAAATGGGATAGTTTGGAAATAGGAAATGGTAAAACGTTTTGTGGATATCGGAAAAAGGAAGCAAAAAAAAAAAAAAGAGGAAAGGGAATGAAATGAGATGAACGCAGAGGCAAAAAGAACTGTTCTCGTTTAGATAGGAGATAACACAGTAGGGAGAACATAGAGGTAGGGGCAGCGAGAGAAAACAAGTAGAAAACGTATGAGGAAGAGAGGAGAATGTTAGGAGATGAAAAGCAAAAAATACAGTTGAATTATACGAGATGAGAGAAATGAAAGGAATGCATCGCAAAAGAAAACAATGAACAGCATCGTTTCCGTGGGGACATTAATAAAAATAACCCAATACGAAAGACAAAATAAGCGGTGCTGGAGCCCGAAGCAAGAAAAATGTAAGAGTAGATGAGCCTTAACGATGTTAGCTTTGCTCAGGAGGAGGGTCAGGGATAAGAGGGGAAAGAAGGGAGAAGGAAGTCAAGGAAAAAGTGAAAGTGTGAAAAAGGGCGCCGCTGGAAGTGTGCACGGGAGAGCAGCCGGGATTACATACAGTCCCGAATGTCAACAAAAACTATCAGCGTCGGGACAGAGGAAGGCGACTGCGAGGAGGAAAAGGAGAAAGTCAAGGAAGAAACAGGAGTAAGAGTACAGGGAGGAGGAACAAATGGAGGGGTAAAAAGAAAACGAAAATAAAAGAAGAGGAGGAAAAGGAAAAGGAAAAAGAGAAGAGAAACAGACATGAATAGTAGTGAGGAAGTAAGAAAGAAGAAGGGAAAAGAAAGGAGAAGAAGGAAAGAGAAGAGGGAGGAGGCGGAAGGGAAAAGGAAGAAGGAAAGTGAAAAGGGAGGAGGTGGAAAGGAAAAGGAAGAAAAGGGAAGAGGAGGAGGTGAGAAAGGGAGAGGGGGAGGAGGGGATACGGAGGAGGATAGGAGGAAGGAGAGGAAGAACAAAAGAGAGAGGAATAGAAAGAGGATCAAAAGGGGAAGGAAAAGGAGTTAAAGGGAGAGGATGAGGAGAGGGAGGGGAATAAAAAGAGGAGAGTTAAAAGAAAGAAAAGGGGGAGGAATAATAACTGCATGAGACTGAGTAGGAAGAAGAGAGAGTGGAAGAGGAAGAGAGGGAAAAGGAGAGAGAGAAAAATATGAGGAGGAGGGGAGGAGGAGGGGGGGAGGAGGAACATGGGTAGCAGAAGAAACAGGAGAAGGAAAAAATAAAATTTAGAAACAGGAGAAGGAAAAGATAAAATTTAGAAACGAGAGAAGATAAATATGATAGTAGTTGAAGAAAGACTGAGAAAGGCCATAAAGAGTATGTACAATAAATAAATAAATAAATAAATAAATAAATAAATAAGAATCTGGAAGAAAAGGGAGGAAGAACTAAAGGTGTGGACTAAAGAATAAAATGAGAAAATGTGTAGGATAGGATAGTAAGATATGGATAGTAAGAAAATGAATTATATGATAAAGAGAGAAAACAAAAATAAAGAAAGGGGGCAGACATATATGGGAAGGAGAGGGCCCCAGGGCTGTGGGAGAATGGGAAGAAAAATGAGAGTAAGGGGAAGATAAGGTCGTGCGAAGGTGAAGTTCACTGGGCTATGGAGAAAGATCGATGGAAAAGGAAAAATCTTGGGTTTACGACCTGAGAGATGTGGGAATGAACTGCGTTCGAGAAGTTGGTAGGAGGCGAGGTTGCTAGAGGTGTATAGCACGAACAGCATTTTTTAACACTGACAGAATATTTCTTTTTTCACTTGAATAGAATTATGATGGCAGCTGGATTTAAAGTCAAGTTGCTTTCGAAAGTTAGTAGTCATTGACATGTTAGGGTGATGGTATCTGGCTTAGAAATATCTAGGTAAAGAAATGACGTGAGCGAAACAATGGGAGCCAAACGACCGAGCTGTAGTAATGACGAAACATGAATATAAAATGAATGACTGGGGGCCTTGTGCACGAGTTTAGAAGTTTTTCCCCATGCCACACTTTCAAATACGCAAATGTATATCTCATTGTTGAGTATTTGATGGACTTTTCTAAGTAGTGTTCATCTTACACTGGAAAGAATTCGCTGCATAGAAAAATATGTGAAA
>NC_134784.1:47335638-47343138 GCF_046742065.1 Oratosquilla oratoria | reverse complement strand
CACATAGTAACCATGTATTGAGCGCTGAAGCAATTGGATGTTTTAAGAGAATATACGATGGATAGAAATGGCAGGTGGTAAGGGTCTTGGAACTGCCTAGTGTAAGCTTTATGATCTCTTGTAGTATCTACTGTTTCACGAGCGCTCCCAATTCATTAACAAACTTGATAAACATTGGTTTAATAAACTCCGTAGGATTTTATTATGCACCCACGGCAAAACCTCAACATGAATGGGGAGTTTTGATTGTTCGGAGCTCCGTTCTGGCCTTTTGTCTGACGAAGCTGATCTATTTTATGTAACATTATGATCTGTGCAAGGCTTTACGGTGTTGAAGTGGATATTGAAGTGCTGATTTGCCTGCTGAAATGATGTTGGGTCAGATCTTTGATTTTCTTTTCCATTTTAATTCATTAGTTTTTGTTTTTGAACAAGGTGAAATTTTTAAGAGGGCATCTGAGAAATATGTGTATCATAGTATAATGTTAATTTTTGAGTCATATAATATTGCTTTCCTCTTATATGTTTGAATCAAACGAAGGCAAGAGATACATTTGATTTATATCCTGTTGCGTTCCCTATCGCAGCCCGGTGATCCTCTTCATCCTGCATTCCGGTAAAGAATACATTTCTCATGACATTATCAATGTTTCCTCACTATTCTTTTCTTTCTTTGCTGCGAAAAGCGTCGCACTCATTCATGTAAAAGATGCATTTGTATAATTACAAACTTTGGTTTCCATCGGATTGATTTCCTGCTATTGGTTTACCGTGCATATTCTGCAGGAATTGTCTTAATACCGGTGTCCTATCTAAAACAAGCACAGAGAAGTATCTTGCATCTTTTGCAAAGGCGACTTAATTCTTTGTTAAAGTGAAAATCCTCTGGTTAGAGACTCCAAATCCACAGCTTTTAAAACATAAGCCGACCATTAAGCCTATCATTATTCAGTGTCATGGTGCTTCTTGTCCGTGCATTTTTTGCAAAATTAGTTCTGCCCAGGTGTTAGAAGAAAGAAAGCATAGGGGAATTCTGGGGAAGCAAGGAAGAATGAATCCTTTCAAGAGGTGGGGATGTACAGGAAAATTCAAGTTATGAGTAGTTCAATTTACACAAAATGATTGAGTAGGCACTGCAGTCGCCAACAAACATAATGATATAGAGACAAGAAATGGTTAAGCCATGTCACAAAAGATATGAATTACTTATTTCCTTTTAGATAAATCCACATCCATGTAAAGAATGAATAAGTCCATGAGTTCTCTTTTGAGTCTGTTGTAACAAGGCTTGCCGAATTTGCATTCCTATGGATACAGTATATTTTTTTGTGACTAATTGAAAAAGATGTATTCTTCCTATTATTCTTTCAGGATACAAGAATAGTTGTAGTCATATAAAGTTAGATTCTACTGCAATGGAAATTAGATACTAAGAAAAATAAGCACACGAGAGAGAATTATATGTGCGTATATAGGATGAAGAGAATGCAAGAAGAATAGAAAGATGTCTATGAAGGTGGAAATATAAGAAAAAGAAATAATAACAATCGTTAGAAGTTAGGCAAAGTACATGATAAATATGTACATAGATGCTAAGAGAAAAGTACATATCTAATGGTATCAGAGATGGCAATAGATGACAAGAAGGAAGGGAAATACTCTTGAAATGAATAAACCAGAGGAGACGAGGTGAATTTATTAATGGTAAAAAAAGTTAAAAGGTTAGAGAAGTGACCAAGTAAAATGTAAAAAGAGAAATATTGGGGAGAAAGGAGATGATGGCAATATCCTAAAACGAGTACACGGAAAGAGGATTCATGGAACAGAAAATAGTTAAAGGAAAGGAAAGGAAAATAATATCTGATCACAAAGGATACGACACGTGCAAAGTAGCTACTGGTATATTTGAGGATGTATGAAAAAGTCTTAACGGGTTAAGTACTTTCCCTTGATATTGTCAGAAATTTATTTACTATTTAGATCTTGCTTCCTTCCTATAGTCGAACAAGATTGCTCAATAATGTATTTTTCTAATAAACGTTACACAAGTAAATGTGTTTCAAGATCGTTTTTGTTCCAATTTTTTTATAGTCTCGCTCCCTCCGCTTATTTACAACTACTCTCAATTCACGTTTTTATTATTAATATTTTGTTATTAACACAGTATTTAGGAAAAAAGTCAGCCATAAGTACACATGGGAGAGGGTTGTGGATGGAAGGGCGGTAGACAGGGCTTTAATGAACTATACTCGTATAGTGGTAACCAGGAGAAGAATAGGAAGAGTTTTTGATGTACATGTTCTTAAGGGAGATAGTGGTGGAATATCAGATAATTTGTTTGGTGGAAGGTATGTTGAGAGTGTAGGATAGGTGGAGAAAGAGGAAAAGAATAGAAGGTAGAGAGGTGCCCAGACTAAACTGCTTAAATGAGAAAGAAAAGGAAAAAGAATACAAGGAGAATCTGAGGGATGATGCAGAGGGAGTGAAGGATATAGTAGAACTAGGAGAGGAGGAGGAAAGGAGATGTTTCAAGGAGGGAGTTATAAAGTATGCAAAGATGGTGTGCGGAATAAGGAAGACGGAAGGAAATAAAAGGAAGGGTAGTGAGTGGTGGGTTGATGAAGCAAAGAATGTTGTAGAAGAAAAGAACCGAGCATTCACAGATTGGTTGCAAAATAGAACAAGAGAATCCTATGAGAGGTTCAGAGAAAAGAGAAGAGAAGTAAAGCGTAAGAAAACTATAAAGAGAGAGAGAGCAGCTGTGAAATAGGGGAAGAGTATAACAGAAAATTTTTAAAGGAATAAAATAATGTCTTCGAAAGAAATTGAGAGAGGAAGTGGAGGCAAATCAGATAGAGAAAAAAGTAAAATGTACAAATTGAGAAATGATAATGGAAGAGACGACGACAAGAGGAAGACAGGCAAAATATTTCACGTAGCTGCGTAATATGAAGGAGGATAGGGAGGGAAAGGTAGCTGTAGTGGGAGGCGCTGAGAAAATGACAGTGATAAATTAGGAAAATGGAGGAGAAATGAGAAAAGATGAGGTGAAAACAGTTACTAAAGTAATGAGAGAAGGTAAGGCACCTAGGTGAGATGTGTGTCATGCGGAGTGTCTATATAAAAAATGAATAAATAAATAAATAAATAAAAAAAAAATGAAAGGAGGTACAGTGATAGTGGATTTACTGGTGAGGCTGTTTAATGTTTTAATGTATGTCTAAAAGAGGATAGAGTGCCGGAGGACTGGAGGAGTGGCTGTATAGTTCCACTTTAAAAGGGAAAAAGGGGACAAGTGTGAATGTAGAAGTTTCAGAGGGATCAATTTGTTGAGTGTAGCAGGAAAGGCTTATGGAAGGGTTTTAACTTAGATGATAAGGAGAGGAACAGAGGAAGTAATTGGTGAGTAAAAGCATGTGTTTAGGAAAGGTTAAGATTGCGTATATCAGATTTTTGTGATAAGCCAGATATGTGAGAAAGCTGTAGGAAAAGGTAAGGATTTTGGGGGGCCTTTATGGATTTGGAAAAGGCTAATGACACTAACAATATACACATTGAACAATAGTGTTTACATTACACAACTCCTGGCGCAGCCCAAACGTTACCTCAAACCACTCATTCACTCCATTCGCCTTCCTTTACAGAACCATTAATACTCATGTAAACCATTCCATAACGCCTTTCGTTTGACCCTGCCAAATTTATGAAAGCTCAAAAGACATCATTAAGTTTTGCTAGAAATTTCTCACATAACTGTTCTGTAACTCAACTGAGTACCCTCCTACTTTTTTTAACCACACAGTACACATCCTCAATTAATCAATCTATTTATCTCCCAATGCTTAACCTTTTGATCCCTCTAAAACTACTACTTTTATATACGTCTGTTTTCCTTTGTACAGCTGCACTATACATTTACTCCTACATTCCAATAAAACAGTCCCTTCCCTTCAGTAAATCTTAAGCAATATCACCAGTCATTCCGCTGTAATTACTCTTCCCTTCTTCAGACATTGTACATATCAACAGTAACCCTGGAGCTTGACCAATTTTTATATGTTTTGATGCTCTTTGTATCTCCTCTTTCCCAAAATCCATACTAGTTTCCTCTTCCATTACGGTCATTCTCCTGGCATATACTATTCCCACAACGAAAGCCTCCAAATTCTCTTTTATTTCAACAACTCTCCGAAACTTTTTACTCATTTTCTCCCGACCACCTTAACTTTAATTGGTATTTATCGATTTACAATCTTCATCTTATTCTCTCTGCTGGAATCACACTACTCTCCCTCTTTTTGGCTTCCATATAAAACATATGAACATAAGAATGTAGAAATCTACAAGATCATGAATCTTACCACCTTTCATCCCTTTCCATAAAGGTACCTAATCTTATTTTAAGACATTCAATTGTTTCAGTTCTCACTACATGGTTACTTAGTCTATTCCATTCGTTAATCACTCTGTTAGTAAAATAGTTCTTACCTGTAAATCGATTACGACGAGTCCTGGCCTGCTGTCTTGAAATGATAATCTGTTCGTCTTTCTAGTGAGTGTAAATCAAGGTGCCTAAGCCTATCTTCGTATGATATATTTCTAATACCTTGTATCATTTTGGTAATTTTCCTCTGTACTTATTATAGTAAATTAATAGATATTACATAGGACGGAGACTAAAACTATGCTGCATATTTGAGGATGGGTCTAAATATCAACAGATAGAGTTTAATCATTACCTTTGCATTTTTGTTTGTAACCGTCTTAGCAATGAGTTCTAATGTTCTGTTAGCCCTATTCCTAACACTAATGCACTGTTTCCTGGGCTTAAAATCCGAACTCACTCACGCTCGTAGGTCCTTTTCACGTCCTGTTTTATTCAATGTGGCATTATCTAAGTTATATAAGTTATCTCTGTTGTGTAATCCTACGTCTAGCACATGGTACTTTGAGATATTGAAGTCCATTTACCATTTCACCGACCATACAATGAATCTATTAAAATCCTGCCGCAGTATCCAAGTATCTTCCTCCGACCCATGAAACACCTACCCCACCTTACTTCCGCTTTCTTCTTGCCCTCCACGACCTTGTGTTTTCTTTCTACTCTTTGTTGTGTCCCTCTCACATGCTTCCCCATTTCTTTCTTCAATTGTTCTTCATATGCTAATATATTTTCTGTCATCACCACCTTCATCTCTTCATCCCGTCTTTTGCTGCTTCTTTTTCTCTTTCTTCCCCTCCTTCTCATCCCACATATCAACTTTGCGCACTTCAGCACTTGCTATTTGAAACGTAGTCATTTTTAATTTACTTTTGTGTCACCTTTACCCTACACTCTTCACTACTTTTTATACATCTTTTAGTTTCACTCGGTAGTTACTATTTTCATTTTTCCTCCCTCCACTACTCATTGAATTTGCTCACTTTCACCAATGCTCTGCATCTTTCACCTTTCTTCCTCCTCTATTTAACCTCCATTCTCAATTTCCCTTCCACCAGATTGTTCTCTAATAATGTACTGTGCTGTACCCTGAACGTACTTGCATCCAGAACTCTTCCAATCATTGACATTCTCTAGCCTACCCTTCTACCCACGACTCTAGCACACGCATAATTATGTTTGCCTTCCTTTTTAGACATGGCATTTGCCTTTACTACGTCCCTTTCTCAACGCACCTCATTCTCTGATGTAATTCCTTCCGACTTTTGCTTATCACCCTAAAGCTTTACGTGTTCACATTGTACTCTAGCATTGACAACCCCAAAACATCTACATTTACATTTTCGAAAATACTTATTCACACTGATTCATATAAATTCAAAACGTTGCCCCCTTTTTTATTATCTGACATTGTGTATTCACAAATTCTCATATCTCAAATCTTAATTTTACCTTTGCCTACACACATTATCCTCGATGACACTTCCCTTCACTCAACCGTATACTTACCTGTCTCATTACATACCAACAACACCACTCCTGACACCCTACCCACCGTGTTGTCAAACTCCAACTCACCATTCCCTTTCAATTTATTTTCACTCAACTCTAACACTTATATATTTCTTCCCACAAACATATTATCAATCACTTTCCTTTTGATATAATGCGTGCCCATCTCTGCAGATTAAATGACCGAACAACTTCCCACAGACCCTCTTATACTTCGACTTTTCGTAGGAAATATATTGCAGAGTAGGAGATCCTTAGTCCCTTCAATCTGTCCCATTTAGTTGTCTTCTATGACACGCACGGAACATGGTGACCATCTTCTTTCCCACTTAAAAGTGGTAAGGAACAGATTTAAACGGGGACGATATAGGAGGAAATGTGACAGTAAAGAAAATTATATTTCCATTACCAGTAAAGGATCTACTTTAACATAGACGAATTATGTGTGACAGGTTCCTAGGAGTGTCTGAAAACATTCCTCAAATTATTCACTGCTTGGTGACATGCAGTGAATTCCCCAGTATATATTTTACCCATAGGATTCACTATATAGACAAAGTCTGTATGAATATCTGGTGCAAGTTACAAGTCGATTTTATATATCTCTTAGTCGATACCTTGGTCTCGGTCCATGAACCAGGTGCCACCCCAGACTACTGTATCGTTAGTGTGGTCGAGGTAGGAAAAGGTGACGGCACTGACTCCAGTTGAGTGTCAAGACCTTTTAGAGAGAAGTGTGACGTGCAGGTACTTCCAAATAATACTCTGCTATAAAAACGTCTGTTTGAACGAAATAGTAACAGAATTCATACTGGATGGCCCTTAAATTTGGTAGAATTAGAAGTGACAAGGCATAGAATAATTGCAATAAGTCAAAACATATGAAAGAAAATGTATTTAAGTAAAATATGTAGAGGCTAGGTAGAAACGGAAAGTAAAAGGAAATGGGAGAAAGGAAAGAGTAGTAGTGATAGAAAGAGAATCATTCTAATAAAGGAGTAAATATAAATACATCATACTAAATAATTAATCAGTGAAAGAAAAACAGGTGTACCTGATGAGAAAAAATCGATAGGATTAATGAAGAAGGAAAGGGAGACGAGGTGGGGAACAATAATTCCTTTATATCGGGAATGACAAAAAGTTATCATAGAAGCTGCAGATCCTAATGCGAAACAAGAGCGAAGGTTCTAAGGGGAAGAGAAAACAATAAGACAAGAGCCGAGATGATATAGTCTGAGGGATTGAGAGTCTCCGGCCCTAGACGCATGAGCAAACATCAGCAGAAGAACATCTGTAAATCGAGGTGGGAAAGAATTGCCAAAGAATACGACGAGAAGAAAACAAACAGAGCTGGTGTTTGGGGTGACTGGCAGAGGTGCCTGTGGCGGGAGTGGGAGTGGTAGAGATGGCGTGGCTGTGAAAGAAGAGAAGGAAACAGAATTTTAAGAAGAAAGAAAAGGAAATGAGGACAAAGGCACATATAGGAAACGAAGGAGAACCAAATGTGAGCGGCTTTGTCCTGCTGCGAGAATGGAGAAAAG
>NC_134784.1:47313138-47315638 GCF_046742065.1 Oratosquilla oratoria | reverse complement strand
ACACACATATACTCAGACACACACACGCACAAACACACTCTCACACACACACATACACTCGTACACACGCGCGCGCTGCTTAGGTGAGGTGGCTGTCCTTCTACTGGTACCATGTAACCCAGTAGTACCTTCCTTATTGTTCGGATTGTCGGTGACTAAACCGGTTCCCACACTGGTGACCTAGCCAGTAAGGCTAGGTCACCAGTGTGGATAAAATACCATCAAAAAGGCAGATGTATACTTGATTCAATGGCCATCCAACCTCGTTATTAGTCACTAACCTACCTATTTGCCGTGAGTGCTTTCCCTGTAGAGCTTGGAGTTGGGAGTCCTGAAGATTAAGAGATGTCCCAGTACCATGGTTATACTCATACTGAGATGCACCACTGGGACCAGCAACACGACTCTTTGGTCCTCTATTCTGAACAGGACGCCAGGCCCGTCTTGGCTCGAAGAGGCAAATCGGCTTGGTACACTGACTTGAATCAGTGGGTCAGTCAAGCATTTAATCAAGGAACTACCACCTAGATAGAGACTGCACAGTCCGCGGTTGTCATCCCCTAGTGCTAAAATGAAGAAGGATAGGGAGGAAAAGGTAGCTGAAGTGGGAAGCTCTAAGAAAAAGATAGTGATGAATGAGAAAAATGAAATTGAAATAAGACAAGATGAGATGAAAGCAGTTATTAAAATGATGAGAGCAGGAAAGACACCTGGGTTAGATTGGGGTTATGCGGCTTGTCTAAAAAAATAAGGTACAGTAATACTGGACTGTCTGGTGATGTTGTTTAATGTTTATCTAAAATAGATTGGAATACTGGAGGACTGAAATTTGAAAAAGGCTTATAACAGGGTAAACAGGAATGCACTGTGTGAAGTTTTGCAGATATATTGGGTAGAAAAAAATCTATTAAAAGCAGCCAAGATTTTTTACGGGAGAAGAGGAGCTGTGTTAGAATTAGAAATGGATTGGGTGGTGCGTTAGGTAAATGCAAGGGTGGCCGGGGACTGAATATGGTTAGAGAAAAATGGAGAAAAATGGAAAATAAGCCAGTTGTTGTTTGTTGACATCATTGCGCTTGTGGCAGGATCAGAAGAGGGATTAATAAAGTTAGTGACGGTGTTTGGGAAGGTGTGCAAAAGAAGAAAGTTGAAGGTAAATGTGGGTAAAAGTAAGGTAATGAGATATAAAAGGGGAGAATGTGGCAGCAAATTGGAAGTGAGTGTTATGGGAGAGAAGCTAGAGGAAGTGAATAACTTTAGATACTTGGCTGCGAATGTGACGAGAAAGGAAGGAGTGGAGGTGGAGGTATATTGTAGATTGAGAGGAGCAAGTAAATGAATGCTAAATTGAAATGGCATGAAGGAGTGATTGTGTCGAGAGCACTGTATGGGGCAGAGACTTTGAAAATAAGATAGGAAAAGAGGAAGAATTTAAATGTGTTTGAGGTGAAATGCCTGGGAAGTGTGGTAGGGGTTAGTAGTCTGGAAAAAGTGAGAAGCGATGAGATGAGGAGGAGAGTGGGGATAGAAGGGGAGTTGGGAGATAGGGTCGATGAAAGAGTATTGGGATGATTGGGACACATGGAAAGAATTAGTGATGAAAGACCAATAAAAAAAAAAAGTGTGGAAGGTAGAGGTAGAAAAACTGAACATGAGGAGGCAACCAAGGATGAGATGGATAGATGGGGTAAAAGGGGTATATGTATTTATATACATATGTATCTTTTTGTTGGCAATAGGTATCAAAGAAATTAGTTGGAGTGAGATATTGTACATGCCCTTGTTTTATTCAATTGTGTTGGCTGCTTTCAAATTTTTCCTACGGATCTTGTTGGGTTCACGTACCAGAATGTCTGCTTTTTCCTAGTCCATCAAGTGGTTGCTACTGTTTCCGTGTGCATTATACACAAATGTTAATATCTTGTATTGGGACATCACTGATTTCCTTTTTTTCTAAGTTTCAGAAACCCTTAGCAATATCTACAAAGTTGACACGTTGGTTGTTGTTTTGCGCGTACTAGTAATTGAATAAAGTATAGAATTATTTCGGTTTTTTCTTCTCTTCTGACAGATTATGCCTCATGGAGAGTGCTAATGTTCTTTAATTTTTGTAGAAAACAACTAATTATACGGTTTGCTCCTCGCTACTGAGTTTGCAGTTCCTGTAAATAATGTTACACAAAAATTTTTCATTTTTTTCTATACGGATATATGGTGTTCTGATAGTATTTGTTGTTCCTTTTGTTGCCTTTCTTGATATATATTATGGAATTTAATCTATCTAATTCATAATTTCTTTGTCAATCTCAGTCATAGTGAAGCCATTGTTCACTGGAATTGTCTTATTCGATTTAGTTCCTGGTGGATGAAGGGCCAGATGTAGCCTGGATCTAAAGTTGATTGAGAATTTGTGAGTGGATGTGTATGTCTGTGGATGTGTGTTTGTGTGTGTGTGTGTGTGTGTGTGTGTGTGTGTGTGTGTGTGTGTGTGTGTGTGTGT
>NC_134784.1:47293138-47295638 GCF_046742065.1 Oratosquilla oratoria | reverse complement strand
AACTCTATTTTTCTAGCTAGAGGAAAAAGTCTCTCACAATAGTTGTCGAAATCTTAGAAATTCTGTACCAACCTGAGGAAAGGTTTTATCTTCAATCATTTCACTGAACTCATAGAAATTGTATCTAACTTAAGTGATTCATCCTCATTAATTGTACAATTCGCGGAATTGCTGTTTACCAAGGAAATGTTTCATCCTCATTTGCTTGCTAAACTCACGGAAATTTGTAAGTCTATTTTCAAAACGAAAGGGATTTTGCTTGTAATATATTATCTATTTCTCGGGAATACTACTTCAACACATGAGGGATCATTTTCCACAAGTAAATGTCAAGTTAACCTGAGGAACCGTCTTTCCGAATGATTTTTAAGTTCACAGGAATAGCTTTTCAACATGAATAGACCATTATCTTCAATGGTTTTGTTTAATCTACGGAAATACCATATTAATGTGAAAGGGTAGTCATTGCCAATAACACAATGTAACACATGTTTTGTTTATTTGTATTTTTTCATGTTTATATATGTATTTCGTGTCACTGAATCCAAATATCACATTAGTTTTGACGTAAAATCGATATTTCTTTATTTATTCTTGATTTTATATTTTATTGTTATATACGCAACCTTTCTCTACAGTAGTTAATTGATTCAATCTACTTTAGCATTCTAAGGATAATTATACAACATCTAGTATTTTTTTCATAATATGAAGTGTATTTAAGAGCTACAATATTAGTAAGAACAAAATAAACAACACAACTTTGCACTGCAAGTGTTTTGATGACTCTTCTCATGATTAGAAGTGCTTTGACGATCGAGATTTTCTAGAATGCATGCTTTCGTCTTTTCTGACTAGTGACCATATGTAATCTCCCATCATAGCAGTATTCCATCGTCCTTGATATCTTCTTTCCATAGTTGCGATATCCTCTCGCCATGCTCCTCAATGACAGCCCCCAAGTTTTCGGGGAAGAAATCTAGATGTGCTGCAGTTTTCTCCTAGTAGATTCCATTCTTTCATCCTTGATGTAAGAAGCTCAGCTCCTGACTTAGTAAGACCTATGTCTCTGATTAAGTCATCTAGCTCACTCTGACTTGTAAAGTGAGGCTCCGAAGTCGTTCTTGGTGCGAAATCTTCGTCTCCCATTTCATGGCTGCTGCTACCTGCTGACCCTTCAGATGAAATTTCCATTGCATCTTCCATCTGGAAAGAAAGAAATAACTAAATATAGCAACTTCAACAAAGACGAATAGCATTAGTATTCCATATATCTTTAAAAAAGTGAATGTATATTAAGTACTTAATATTGAAGTAAATTAAAAGTAAAAAGAGTATGATAAAAATAAACTTGCATTATCTGGTGGTTGTGGTACTGGTAAGCTATCATCATGTGGGACAGGTTCTCTAGATGATGGTATGTCTGGATACTGCAGAGCTTGTCTTCCTTTCACTTTCCTGTACTTCGTCACATCAATCATACAAAAGTAGCAGTCGTCGTGATGGTTCTTCGGCTCTCTCCATATTCTAGGAATGGCAAAAGGCATTGCCCTTCCTGTACCTCTCAGCCATCCTTCTAGAGTAGATCGGCAGCTTCCACATATCACATGAGGTGCCCATGGCTTGTCCTGGTCACCCATGGGCATTCCGAAATAGAGTCTGTACGCTATCCACACTTTAGCACCTCTCACGATCTTATGTAGTACTTGTTTTTTCCCAATATAATAACCACACACAGAGCAAAATGTATCAGGAGAATTTTCACATCCTCTAGTATCCATCTTAACAGGTAAATAGTTCAGTCATTGATCTGAAAGAGAAAATTAGATAAACATTTAGTAGCAGACCACATAACAATTCCAAAATATACATGGTAACAATGAAATTATATGTATTTCTATAACGGTCGATGATACAGAAAAAATAATTGCATATTTGAAATCAGCAGGAAAAATGGATTAATAAACTCTAAAAAAAAATACAATAAACAAAACTTTTGAAAAAAAAATGTTACGTTGTGTAATTATCATTATTTCACTGAAATATGTCATTATCTTGAGAAGACTTTTCTCCAAATATTTTAATTAAATTATGGAAATATAAGTACCCACCCCTCCCACCAAAGTAAATGACAAAAATTTGACTAAGCTCTTAAAGCTACTTCGATGGTTTTGCCCATTTTATGTGAAAGTTTTAATTACCGTAGAATTTTTCTTGTATAGAATATTATATTTCAAAAAACTTCTCATTTTCTAAAATAAGTAAATTGTGACATTTTGTCAATAGACTGGTGAAGTCTCATTGATCCGTGGAATCCTGTAGATCCGGTGGAGTCCTATAGATCCGGTGGAGTCCTGTAGATCCTGTGGATCGGTAGATCCGGTGGGGCGGTAGATCCAAAGGAGTCTTGTAGATCCGGTATTGTCCTCTAGAGCCGTTGGAACCCTGTAGATCCTGTGAATCTCTGTAGGTCTGGTGGGGTCCTGAAGATCCGTTGGAG
>NC_134784.1:47283138-47288138 GCF_046742065.1 Oratosquilla oratoria | reverse complement strand
AGAACATAACAAGGTTTTGATTGCTTAAGACTCCTCTTAATCTTCGGTTCGTCTCGAGGTCAAATAATATACACTATCTTATAACAATAAACCGTTTAACTCCTTCAAAAGTGATGAATTTTATAGATTTCGTGAGTTAATGGGTATAATTTTGGCTTACGACTGACTATTTTGTTCAATGGAGAAATCTCCGTCATGAAGTGATTATGACTGTAGTCATTTTATGTATTTTCTCTATTTTGATGTGGCTAAAGTCAGACACCTTTATTCCGCATTGTAGTGAGAGAATTGACTACCTCGATAACCCTATTCGACACGTTGACTTCACAGACTTTAATGCGATTAAGGCCGGATGATTCCATTAAGGTGAAGTACATTACCATATTTAAAGGGTATGAGGCGAGGTGCGGAGCATTTCTCACCTTGGTCAGAATAATCGCCACGTGAGGATTTAGGTTCTATTCTCACACGGTCCCTCACACGGTGGATGCGGACGGGGGGTGCGTAAGGGGGGGAACACATTTGTTGTCTCAATAACCTCCGTAGGTTGGCCCCTCGCCTCAATAATAATTTTCTCTTCTCGCCCTAGCTGTAAAGCAGGTGATACCAGAGACAACTATAATAATAGGACAAACAATACCAGAGACAAGCTCCCCCCCCCGGTTTAATTACGGTTGCTTATTCGAAGGAAATTAGATGCAAAACAATACCCAAGGCTAAAGACTTTCGCCATTTGCTTTAGTTACTCTCCTTCTATAGACAGGAACGAGAATATTGATTTGTTTGAATAATACATAAAACCTGGAGGTGCTACCCACTCTCTCCTGATGCTTTACATAGAAGAGGAATAGAAGTTGGAGCTATTTGACAGTTCTATGCATCATCTGTCGTGAGAAGTGAGGAAAATAAGGGGTGAGCCTACGTGCCTGAAAGTCAAATCACATTTGACGTATCATAAATCATCTTTTCTTTTTTCATGAGTTTGTTACGCTCAAGTCTCTTGAAGGATAGTACACAAAAAATATATGAGCACATGTCGCAGTATTTGTTAGTATGAGAAATTGTTACCCATTCACTCAAGACGATATAAAATTGGAACTAAATAGAAACAATGTGGGGTACTGCTGTGCGTTCTACACACTTAAATTTTCCCTCCGTGCTCCTAGATTTAAGTATCCAAATGAAATTTGACTTGCTTAACATGTAATATATTTTTCTTTTGTGTACTTGTCTTGTGATAAAAATATCGGTGAAACCGTGTTATTTCAACAAGATCTAGCGGCCTTAACTCACCCAAATTAAAAACCAGCAACAGCTTTTGCGTGACTAATAGAAGGGAAATAATAAATGGTGATTCGGTGTAACGTCGCGAACTCCCCCAATCAGGAGGCTAGGAGTCTGTCGCGTGGAATCTAATATACCACGCCATTGGTCCAACTCACTGGATGCAGATTCGAACTGCTCTCACCTCGACCTCCGCCGCACGTAACGACGCTCTAACCCGAATGGACAGAGAGCGTTTAGAAATGATAAGTAATGAATAATAACTACTGCATCGAGTTTCGCTGGCTGCAAACCGTTGTCCTACAATACTGTGAGAATGGTCCCCAGGCCTCCTTTAAATCTACCTGGTAAGGGACGGCCTGAAGTCAGTGTTGTTTTAATATGTTTTTTTTTCTTTCTTTTTTTTTGTCAACGAGTGGTCGTGCGGAAAAAAAAGGAAGAAGCGAATGAGGAGGAGGAGGAGGAGGAGGAGGAGGAGGAAAAAGGAAGAGGAAGAGGCGGAGGAGAAGAAAAAAGATAAAGGGAGGAGTCACTGGTCATCAGCTTTCCTTATGTGAGAAAGGGGAGGGAGGATATTTTAAGAGCCTAATTGCCAGCTTCTCGAGGTTGTTGGTCCAGATGAAGATAAAGAATCTGAAGATAAAGATTAGGTAGGTGATTTCCTCCGACGTTCTTCTCACATTGCATTACTATGGATGTCCTCATCGGTGACCCCTATATGAGAAAGGAAGATGGAAAGAAAAGTAAATATATATATATATACATATATATATATATATATATATATATATATATATATACATATACTTTATATACATATACATATATATATATATATACATATTATATATACATATCTATATACATATGTATATATATATGATATATATATAGATATATGTATATATATAATTATATATATATATATATATATATATATATATATATATATGAAATACTAAACAATGTTCAAAGCCTGTGCTGGTTTTTGGTGGTCAATAAATATTTCAGCACAGAGATATGCCAAGGTAGGTATCCAAAGGACTACTTGATTCCAAGTGTTGTGAGATATATTTTTCAAAGCAAATAATGTCCCCTCGCTTCCTAATATATATTGTGTTTATCTGAGTGACTGCAGAAGTAGTGATTGCTTCATGATATGCAAACTTCTCTACTCACATTGCACATAAACGTAGTCATAAAGTTATCTCAAAGTTCTTTAATACTGGCTGCATTTGTTTATGACAGTTCTGATGTTGCTCTTAGTGGGTCATGTTACAAAAAATGTGTAAGCAGTGGTGACATCTGGCTTAGTTCTTTGGTATGATATATACTCATGTGCTGAAGTGAGCCTTTTCCTGTGTTAAAACAAGTTGTGAACTTGTTTCAACCAGTATGTGCTCATATAACATATGTGTGTGAAAGACAATCCATCCTGATATGGCGTTTTGAATATACTTACGAATGATAACTACAACTGTTTATCATATATTGGAAAATAAAACTATAATACAATACTATACACTTACCATTGTTTTGTAAGCAATCATACGAACAAATTTCATTATTATTAACAGTGGCAGCCTTGTTGACTAGCGCTCGGCACAAGTTCCCATCTAGGCCACGTCCCACCCGACCGGGGTGTGGTATGATATGGTATGACAAGGCACGTGAGCTTGACGTGAAACGACATCCTGTAATGAGATGGAGGGAGTGCGGGGACGTGGTATGGCCGCCTGATTTGTAGAGGCGTCACGGTCCTGGCAAGAGATGTGGTGCTGGTAATAGAAATATAGATGACAGTGGCACCGCATGTGCCGGTATGTGGTATATGGTATGTGGCCCTGATTGTCACCGCTGGTGGCACAAGGAATGTGGTAATGGTGACTACAGTGTATGCGGTGGTGTAATTTATATGACCGTGAACATTATAGTATGTGTTTTAAAGGACGAGTCTGTGGCATTTAGAACTTAGTACTATAAGCATTAGTGTCGACGGAAATGTGGTAACACTGACTACAGAGTAGCAAGAAAAATGGTATCTGATGGAGTACTTTGTTACACTGGTGCTCAGGTTTTAGTAATATGTGTTTCTGTGTAGTGCTTTTTCTAAAGTTTTAAAGAACTACTCATGCGTGTACAGGTGACTGATGTAATTACAATCAAAGTACATATTTTTTTATATTGTGATGATGCTGATGCTGACAAAGGCGAAGAAATTTGTATATACAGCACTGTTTAGTTGATACATAAAATGACTATATATTATAAATAAATAAAGAAAATTACGAGATAAATAGAAAATTATAATCATAAAGTGATAATTTCATGTAAAAATCAAGACACTAATATATATTACAGGAAAAAGTGAAGTGAATTTAAAGAGAAAGTGAAATTATGAATTAGCTTTACAAGAAAGATATTCAGGAATAGCTTGTGATAGATAGCAATATATAATATTCATAAAAAATCTAGAGAAGAAAACTATACAGAGCACTGGGATGATATCCAAAAAGACTGATAACAGGAGAAGAGACACTTCTGTCCCAGGGATTATGAGGATAATGAAGGTGTGGACGACAACCACGAGGATGATGGTGATCGAGGCGACAATGAGAGCCATTGCAACGCCATCGAGAATTATGGTGGTGCTAACACAGGCGTAAAACAGGACGCGAACCAAGGCACAGCACCAAGGACAGCAGGCAGAGTGAGGAAGGACAAAGAAGGAGCGGTAGAAAAGAGGGAAGGGGAGAGAGGAAAGACAGGAAAAGATAGGGGAAGGGGGAAGGTAATAGAGCTGGCAGAGGAAAGGGAAAAATCGGCGGATGTGGAGGAAGAGGGAGAGATGAGAGAAGGGAGGCGGAAGGAGACGGAGAGGGAGAGGGACAGGACAGGGGGAGAGTAAAGTAATAGAGTGCACAAAGATGAGGGGGACGGTAGACACAGTGTTCATGTACTGGCCAGGAGGAAGGAAGGAGATAAGGAGGAAGAAAAGGGAAGGAAAATGGGGAACACGGGAAGAGAGGTGGGGAAGGAATGCAGGCAGTGAATAACAGTTACGAAGGTAAAGAGAGAATGGGCAGGAAAAGGAAGACAAGAAATTTTTGTGTAATACAAATTTGATGAAGAGAGAGAGAGAGAGAGAGAGAGAGAGAGAGAGAGAGAGAGAGAGAGAGAGAGAGAGAGAGAGAGAGAGAGAGAGAGAGAGGGAGAGAGAGAGGAGGAGAAATGAGAGATGGAGGGGGAGAGAGGGAGAGAGAGAGTGAGGTATGAGAGAGAGAGAGAGAGAGAGAGAGATAGAGAGTGAGAGAGAGAGAGAGAGAGAGAGAGAGAGAGAGAGAGAGAGAGAGAGAGAGAGAGAAGAGAAAGAAGAGAGGGAGAGAGAATGAGAGGTAGAGAGAGAGAAAGAGAGAGAGAGCGATAGAAAGAGAAAGAGGGAGAGAGAGAGAGAAAGAGAGACACGACGGATATAGACCAGGGAGAGCACACAGGGAGAATATATAGCACAAAGGAGATATTTTGGGAAGGAGGAGAAGGCCAAGTGAGGGATTGGGTGGGAGTAGAAGGCGAGTAGACAGCGAAAGATGACAAGTGGCGTTTGCACGCAGGGAAGGACCATCGCAGAGTGAGGAGAGTTTGTAAAGGGAAGTTCTTTAGTACAACTACTAAAGATGAATATACCAGAGGAGATTAGGTATATACAAATAATATAG
>NC_134784.1:47273036-47282638 GCF_046742065.1 Oratosquilla oratoria | reverse complement strand
ACTGTTACTTAAATTTGACTTGTTTATATCACTTCGTCTCGAGTGGCCCCTTGCCTATCGTAACGTCGAGGTTTCTCTAATATTCAAGTTCCTCTTAAGTAGTAGGCCCAATGCCTTCTTTTTCCTGTAGTCTCACTATTTTCGAGCCCCGATGCCTATTCCTCTCGTCCTTTGGACTTTCGGGTTAATAAAAGGGTGGTTGAATTTTCTTTATTCTTTCACTGTAATTTCAGCTTCATCTTACACTCTGGATCTCTTTTCTCTCGTCTCTAAATCGTCTCCTGATCCTCTCTCTCCACACCCTCTCTATATCTTCTCATATATCTTCTCTATTATCTTCTCTATAGAACGGTCTGACGAGATCCCGTCATCTTACGCTAAGCTACCTTCGTCTGACGTCACTAATTTTTCTAAACCAATCCCCGGTGACTTCTCAAAATAAAATGTCAATCCTTATGGGCGTGGACTTTGAATTCATGCACCAATAGTTTTTTCCTCCTTCTGCTCCTTGCACCAATCCGGAAAAGCCATTTCAATGCCACTAGCAATAAATTGGTTACCTCTGCATTTTGTCAAACGAAGGAAACCTGCGGTTACAATGTTGTGATTACATAAGCCGATTATAAAAACAGTCACCACACGTCGGGGTGTGTTTACATAGACAAAACGTTTCGCGCCCTCACCTAAGACATAAACATTGACCTCGAGCAGGCGTCGAGTCTGAATTTTTCTACTGCCCTAGCACATTTCCATTCTTACACTACCGGCCTCTTACAGGGCCTCGGCAGCTACCCTTGAGTCGTCCCGACCAATTTCTAATTTCCCTCTTACAGGGCTTGCTAATATATTTCTTAGAATAAAGCTAATCTACCCTTGCGTTATTGTTAATCTTACCATTTCCAAAATACCATCATTGTGGCATGCAATGCAAATTGGCGAAGTAATACATCAAAACTTAACTGTACCTATAAATGTGAATAACATGCATCTCTATATATGTGGTATAATGGTATTGAAATTTATAAGCGGTTACATTGGTTGATTTGGCTTTGACAGAGCCAATGTCTCCGGGAATACAACGAACAAGGCAATCAGTGCCCTTGCCACTACTACACTGAAAGTAAGAGTGGGTCATGATAAGTGTAAGATTGGTGAACATATGTATAATCATTTGAGGGAGATGCCTTGAGCATAATGGTGCTTCTCTTAATTTTTCAAGGGAGGGGGAGTTTTCAAGGCAATGTGAAGCTTGAAGGTTGAAATGTAGGTCGTCCTCGGTTAGTATGCGCATTGGTATTCTAAGGGTATTAGTAAATGGTGGGAAAATAGTGAGTCTGCATTGCAATTTCGTCAGTTATCTTGAATAGAGACAAGACCCTGTCACACCATAATCCAATTTAGTCGGACTCAACCCGGGACAGAATTTACTTGACCAATCCTTTGTGCCTTCTGTTCTAGGGGAAATAAACATGGTAAGTGAGATCCTTGGTATGTTACAATGAGGTGATTCCTGGTGTCTACCAAAATTCGTTGGATAATGGACCAAATTGGTTACCATAACAGACCATTATTCCATAACCAGGAGAGGCTTCACATGAATGTCTTTTTCAAAGCTTCACGGGAACAACAAACATTGGAAGGAATGGACAGAGGTAAAGCATTCCTGATTAAATCTTCTACCACTCCTTCCAAATTGTCATTAGAGATCTGCTGCTCTCCTTCAGATTGGTCTACAGAAAGGAGTATAATTCGATTTGGGTCTACAATTGGTAATATCTTACTTCATAAAATGAACCATTTGACCTTCAATGGGAAGGGTTTCGAATTGATGGAATAAGTTAAAAATCTTTGGGTCTGGGAAGTAGAATACGGTGATTTCAATAAATAAGCCTGACGAGTAACATTAATGGTAGGAGTTTAGCTCACCTGGATAATATAATGTGCCTACATGTTTACCGCTTCATTCAAAGAAAGGTTCAAAGTGTCACTCAATACCTTTCTTTGGCCTGACTTTAACTTACCTTTAGATAAGTTTGAGTGGTATTGGAAGGCAGAGGAAGAAGGGAGCGGGTGAAGAAGTTACTGGACCAGAATTTCGGCCGCAATAACTGTAAATCCAGATTCTGTACAAGAAAAGATTTCCAATTGAACTCTGGCGCATCTCAGATAATTTGTCCAATGTTGCATAGTAGTTCGAGTAACAAAAAAATTTGCATTGTACTCTCTTGTTCACTTGGATGTTTCAAATGCTGAGATTTTTTGCTGTGACTACAGTTATCTGAAATATGCCAGAGATCATTTCGATTCCAATGTGGTTTTTAATGCTTGATTGTAACTTCATCAATTTTTCTCAACTTTCTCCATTTAATGTATTTATTCGAAATGTTATCAAGTCAGCATGTCAGGAAGGCGACAAAAATTAGGCAATTCCCAAACCAGCAAGAGCTCCCAAAGCCACTTACGCTAGTTGCACTTCTCTTTTGGTCTAACATTGCTTGTTAGGATAAATGTTGAACCTATGATGTGTCAATTTATCCTCTATATTCCTTTATTTTGTTTTCAAAGTCTACCTGATGTCCTTAAACATCTTTCACTGAGATAATGATTTCTGTTTTAATATTTGCAGAAACTTTTAATTAATGAGGTGTCACACCAGATTGTCTTTGATTTTGGTTTACATTTTTAATTAATGCAAGGAACTACCCTTTCCACCTTATCAACCAAGATTAGGTTAGCCTTGAATGATTGTACCAGATTGCTCCAGGACGAATCGGATTCCAGGTCCATGGGCACTCACCAAACTTATATATTATTATATAAGGCACGTTTTTCATCTGTATAAATTACTCGCATTCAAAGATTAATGTTCAATCTCTGGCAAAAATGATCATGTTATAATATTACCTCCATTTTCTCGCCAGGAGGTTATCAATATTTGTATGCACAAAGTGTATTTTAACTATAATCATCTTCAGAAGATCTGCAGAAGCTAATTTTCCTTATAAGTCATGCTAAACTGTGCCATTCCAAATTCCTTCTCTTGATTTTCTAAAGGTGGTTTAAAAAGTTTTAAACTCTGTTTCGCACCTGGCAGTAATCCAAATTACCTCTATATGGACCAGTGTAGCCGTTAGTGGAAAGTGGTTATTAATTGGGTGAGGTTGCTTGGGGACCAAACCCCATTAGCTAATTCCCCAATTTTCAATTTAGTTGTACGAAGCTAATTTTGTGTTTGTTGTTCCCTCATCTTCTTGTCTGAATACACACTGCATATGTTTCCTTAACTCTTTGTGTGAATATCCTTTCGAGAGAAGAGTATTTATCCTATTTGGAGTATATAATCATTCGCCCATATTATATATGGGTTTTTTGACTCTGCAGTCGAAACATTTTCATATTAGGGCAGGAGTTTTGTTTCCTCCCCCAAAAATTATAAAATGAGGTGTATCCCCAGTTGCGTACATTAATTTTGATTGTTCAAGTGTTACACTTAACACACAGGGAATCCAAAGTCCATCCCCAAGTTACACTATGAGGACTGTATTAGGGTATCTAAGGACAGATAATTATCTTTTTGTTTAACGCTATTTCTACTACTCGCATATAACTTTAGGGGGATGGTTAGACGAGGTATATTGACCTTCTTGGATGTGGAAAACACATTACATAGAATTTTCCAAGATTTTGTTATTAAATTTTCAGTCCCATTAGTCTGGAAACGTATAGGATGTTAGGTTGTAGTAGTAAAAGTTACAAGATTATCTGATCATAGATTACTGGATAGGGGCAATAGTTTCAGGCATTTCTTATTGATTATGGGTTTGTTAATAGTACAATACAATCTTTGGAGAAAATAATCGAATAGCAAACAAATAGGTATTGATAAAGCCGTTGTCTCGGTTAGTGAGTTAATTCCAAAGTATCCTCATGTGAAGACTCTTTCGCCACGGTTTCGTGTGGAATGGGCGGATTATAGGTGAGTGATAGGAGCTAGGTTTTGGATGTAATTGATCCCTTCACCTTTACAGCCCATGTTTGACACAATTTTTCTAGTATAATCATATTAATAGTTTTCTTTCATTAGACCTAAGCCCAAAAGTACTTAAGGATTGGGAGCCTGTCTATAAGTTTTATCCTTTCGCAGGATGTGAACTATCAATTCACTATCATTTTGGAAGTCCAGAGAACTTCACTATATCTCTATTTACGCGAGGTAGATTCAGAGAGGTTTACCAGAGTTTGTGGTATATACACCAACTGATTTTACTTGCACCTCTAGAAATTTCTTTCCCATTTACAAATGTTTTCCTATACAAAATTCATTAATACAATGAAATTCCTCTATCTTATACCCCTTTGGTAGCTTGGAGGATCTCCTCTTGGGTTCATCAAAATGCTTGATTATTGGAATCCACATGTCTCATCATCTCCCATGTTTCTTCTTATTAGCATTTCTTCATCTAAAAGTTACTAAACTCTTTCTATAACTACAAAACAAAATTAATCATCCAGTCCCAGTCATTTAGGTTGACTAATGTTTCTAGAAAGTGGATCTGCTACATTTCCTGTGCTACCCGGAATATAATTAAAATTGGAAACATCATAGCACTGAAGTATGCGCAAACCATCTAGCAAAGTCTGCCTCTAAGATTGCTTATGCTTAAATAAGTCTGAATAGCTGTGGTGTGATCAGTCCAAAAACTCTGGATGGGATACCCTAGTATCATATCCCCTAAAACTTTCTTAAAGAATAAATTACTGCTCAAAAGTTTCTCTTTCAGTTATAGAATAGTTTCTCTCCGCACTATTACCAAAAGTCTGGATTGTGTAAGAGGCTATGGGTTTTAAAGTTTCCATTTCTGTCTCTTGCATTAATATGCCTCCTAACCCTATGTCAGACGCATCAGTACAAAGAATAAATTCTTTTTCATAGTCGGGGAAAATTAAAATAGGTGAACTTGTGAGTTTATCTTTCAACTTGTCAAAAGCTTGCTGTTGCGCAGGTCCCCATATGAACTTTGAGTCCTTTCTCAACAAAGAACTTAGTGGATTAGCAATGTCAGCATAACTTTGAATGAATTTTCTATAATATCCTGTTAATCCCAAAAAGCTCCTAACCTTGTCTACATTGGTCGGAACTGGAAAATTCTTGACAGCGTCCACCTTTGAATTTACTGTACTCAGTCCGTGTCTGTCTATCTTATGTCCTAAGTAAATGACACTGTCTTGCAAGAACTTACATTTTTCAAGTTTTACTTTTAACCCAGCTTCTCCTAGTCTTGAGAATATCAAATCTAATTTCTTAAAGTGCTCCACTGCAGTCTGAGAAACTATTAAAATGTCATCTAGAAATACACTAGCAGTGTTTCCTAACAATCCATCTAGAATAGTATTCACTAATCTCATGTAAGTTAATGGACTATTACATAACCCAAATGGCATTCTCTTGAACTCATAATGTCCTGTTGTAGTAGAAAATGCTGTGAACTCTCTTGAATCTTCATGCAATTCTATTTGCCAAAAAGCTGATTTGATATCTATAGTACTAAAATATCTATTCTCAGTTCCCAAACTTCTCAAAATGTCACCGTTAATGTGTTATGGTAACCTGTCACGAATGGTGTGCTTATTCAGTTCCCTGTAATCAATAAATGGTCGCTTAGTCCCATCAGACTTTGGTACTAGGATCAACGGAAAATTCCACTCACTTTTACTATGTTCAATAATATCCTGTGATAACATTTCAGTGATGAGTTTATCTACTACAGCTAATTTAGAGTGAGGAACTCTGTAGGCTGGTATGTAGATAGGTTGTGTTCCTGGTTTTAACTTAATGTGATGTTTTTAAAACAGTTGTTTTGCCTAAGGCGTCCCCCGGCAAAGCAATTGCTTTTTTATGTTTCATAAGCAAAGCAAATAAAGCTTCATCCAACTCAGGGCAATTAGTTGATTGTAATAATTCTTTATATCTATTTCTTAAGTCTCTGCCTTCTTGTACTGAACAAATTGATGAAGTTGGTAATTCTATCTCCTCACTATTCTCATTTAAAATCTTAATAGGTTTAGTACACACCTGAATACATCCTATTTGTGTACCTTTTCTTTAAAACTATCTCTTTATTCATAGTATTAATTACTAATACTTCTACACTGTTCTTATTTGTCTTATAAATCCCTGAGTCCCACTTCAATCCTTTAAGTTTAACTGATTCTGGGACTGTAATTACTTCAGAGTCTACATTGATTCCTTTCAAACACACTTCAACCTTATTAATTGACATGGGATGTAACAATGTCGACCTTGTTAATCCGCAATCTGCAATTCTCAAGGCATCTGTGGTTGATAATTTAGTAATCTCTGGGATTTCTTGAACTTCTGAGTTGGGTTCACAAATTGTTTTACTTTCTGTAGGGTTGGACCGCTCGGCCTCGCTATCTAGGGATAGAAATGTTATCTAAGGATTCATTGATTCCTGTCGACTGGTCTTAAGTCTGGTTGATTTAAGAATGGGATTAACTGTGACTTCACTAAAATTCCTAAGTCAGCAGGACAAATTACCATGTTTTCTTTTCTCATAGTTGCAAATCCTATCAATAAATCTCCTGGAAAAACAGACTCTTCTACCACTATCACTGGGATGTACAATTGTTCATTTGTATATAAGGCAACTTCTAGCTCAATCTTGCCTAATGTTTTTAACTGATTTCCAGTTACACCTTGCAATGTGTAACGGATTGGTTCCAACATTTTCACTCCTGGGTTTCAACTGGTTTAAAACTTTACTAGTAATTACATTAACTACAGACCCTGTATCAATAAAAATTTGAATAGGCTTATTGAACACTTGACCCGCAATGAGAGGTCCTGACAGAAGTTTTACCAACAGTGAATTATCAGTTTGTCAGTTTCTTTCATCTCCCTTGCATTCCCATATTTAACACAATACCGCCTATCGGTATATATATGGGGAGGTCTTGAAATGGTTTATTCTGTGTCTGGGGGTTTTCCTCTTAGCCCTGGGGTACCCGAAAATTTCGGCACTCATGAGTTCTGTGTCCGATTTTATTATGGTAAATACACTATGGAGGGTTCCTACATTGATACTCATTGTGACCTTCGTATTTGCAATTTCTGCAAATAATCCCATAAAAACATTCTTGTGCCTTGTGTCCCCAAGCATTACCAATTAAAACATAGGATTCTGGTATCCCTATCCCTAGATGGACTTCTAGCATGCCGCCTATGTCCTACTTCTGTTTTCTTAAACTCTCTAGAGTTGCTATATTGGCTTTGTTGATTTATAGGCATTACATATGGGTTTATTGTTCTGGTCTCACTGTATCCTTGAAGAAGATAATCCTACTTCTCCTAAACAGATGTTTGATTTTAAATCTTTGTACAGCCTTTCTGCTGTTAAGTCATCAGAATTCTTTGCCAATAAGCTAAAATGTAATCAATTTGATTACCTTGTGAGATTTCCATCTTCTCACTAGATCTTTCTATCCAGTCTGAATCTTTCAAGATAGAATTCATGTCTTTTGACCATCTATCTAATCTAGCTAAGTACTCTGTGTCAGTTTCACTTGTCCTAACTTCCTTAATCATTTTTACCAATGATCTAATAGGATCCTGATCACATTTGGACATGAAATGTTTAAGAAAGGCTTTCTTGTAATTATCATATTGATTAATTAATTCCATTTGCAGTAAAGTTAATGACAAACCTCGCCCTTCCATGCTCTGGATCTATATTCTCCTTGAGAATCTCAATCTTACGATTCTCATTTGTAATGTTTTTACTAAACTATAAGTGTGTCAATAAGGTTCAAGAACTTGTTTACACCATATGTGTTAGACTCTCCTGTGAATTTTGGAATATTTGTATTTGATGTGTGAATTTCGTGTCTCAACACGTTAGAATTCTGAGGGGTACTCATACTTATTACTAATACCTTGCTTTAGCCTGGCTGCTTGCGATGTCGCTTCGTGATGTCAATGTCTGGTTTGACGTCCTTCTACGGTCTTGTCATTCCTCAACGACGTTGTTCCTCCTCCATCACACACTCTGCCTTGAAGACCGCCTTGTAGATGATGATCACCTTGAAGAATCTTGAAGAATGCTTGTTCCCAACGTAGCAGTTACTTGAAGTTGTAGATTTCTCTCGTAGTCGTAATACTCTCTTGATTTTGGTTGTCTTGTTCCCGTAGATTTCTTGCGCCACTTCTCTTCGGAGGTGTTTAACACCCAGTTCGCATCCCACCGCTGCCACCACTTTCACCACCCCTTGTCACCACTGTTACTTAAATTTGACTTGTAATATCACTCGTCTCGAGGCCCCTTGCCTCTCGTTACGTGAGGTTCACTAATATTCAAGTTCCTCTTAAGTAGTAGGCCCAATGCCTTCTTTTTCCTGTAGTCTCACTATTTTCTAGGCCCCATGCCTATTCCTCTCGTCCTTTGGGTTAATAAAAGGGTGGTGAATTTTCTTTCTTCTTTCACTGTAATTTCACCTTCAGCTTACACTCGGGATCTCTTTTCTCTCGTCTCTACATCGTCTCCTGATCCTCTCTCCTTACACCCTCTCTATATCTTCTCCCTATATCTTCTCTATCTCTTCTCTATAGAACGTCTGACGAGATCCCGTATCTTACGCTAAGCTACCTTCGTCTGACGTCACTAATTTTTCTAAACCAATCCCCGGTGACTTCTCAAATAAATGTCACTCCTTATGGGCGTGACTTTGAATTCATGCACCAATAGTTTTTTTCCTCCTTCTGCACCTTGCACCAATCCGGAAAGCCATTTCAATGCCACTAGCAAAAATTGTTTATCTCAGCATTAGTCAAACGAAGGTAACCTGCGCTTACAATGTTGTGATTACATAAGCGATTATAAAAACAGTCACCACCGTCGGTGTGTTTACATAGACAAAACGTCGCCCTCACCTAGACATAACATTGCCCTCGAGCAGGCGTCGAGTCTGAATTATTCTACTGCCCTAGCTCATTTCCATTCGTACACTACCGGCCTCTTACATATATATGTACAAAATATATATATATATATATACATAAATATGTATATATATATATATACATAAATATATGTATATATATATATATATATGAAGATATATATGTATTCATATATATGAACATATATATGTATTTATATATATATATGTATATATATACATATATATATATATCACATATATATACTATTTCAGACAAATGAGAGAGAAATGGGTGGGGAAGGGCAGGCGAAGATGTGTTGGGAATAGAATTATTTCCCTAACGTTTTCGACTAACTTGGTCTTCTTCAGAGAACATGTTGCATTACAATGGGATCACAAGTCTTATACTTGCTGCGAGGGTGAACCCGGCCAGCTGTGAGCGGATGTGTCATTAGCCGAGGAGAAGACCTGACATATCCCCTCACAGCTGGCTTGGTTCCCCCTTCCTACGAATATAAGACTTGTGATCCCATTGTAATGTAACATGTCCTCTGAAGAAGACCAAGTTGGTCGAAACGTTAGGGAAATAACTCTATTCCCAACACATCTTCGTTTGTCCTTTCACACCCATTTCTCTCTCATAT
>NC_134784.1:47255536-47260536 GCF_046742065.1 Oratosquilla oratoria | reverse complement strand
AGTTGGCAACGGGCTTCCAGAGGCAGAAGGGCGATATATTTGCCTTTGGAGACTATGAGTCTGTATAGAATGCTGTCACTCAGATGAACCCAGAGAAGTTGGAGAAGACACTAATTCACAACCTGAATGCAGAGAGCAGTGTTGGATTTGTTAACTTCGAGCCGTCAGGTAGAGATGTCATGCAGCTTGGTAGTGTATCAGCCCCACAGGCCAAAGCCAATGCGACGGATCTTATCGACATAGGGCAATCAGGGTCATTCAGGGTCTATGGCAAAGTGGTCAGGAAAAAAAGGAAGCTACCAAAAATCATACTAGCATGGAACACAAGGCAAGATGAACTAAAGAAACAAGGCCTAAAGGACAAAGAGATTGCAAATGTGGCAGTAGATCGGTAAAAAAAAAAAGGCCATGGGCAATCTGAAAAGAATGGGAGGACCATTTACCTCAGCTGCTACAGTAGATGAGTATGTGGCAGATACTGACAACAACCAGTACACAAATCTAGAACGCCTGAAACTGGAGTTTCGCTATACTAGGGGCACGCCACTTTTCCCGCCGAAATCAAGTGACCTATTTCGCTTCATGAAAGACCAAAAGAAGTTTCCAATCAATACCTATGCAGTGAACCTGAAACTGTATTTTAAGAACATTGCCTCCGACGCAGAGGTGAAAATGGAAGACTTTAATGAGGCCATGGATATAATCCTAGGTCACCGACTATCTGTTGACAGTGTTGGTGAACAATAACACACTCTAGACACTCAAAATGAACTCTATGGACGCACATTCTGGTCTTCCTGTGCTTGGTGTACATTATCATTAGTCTCTAGTAAATCTTATGTTAATAATATTGAGTTTCCTTACTGTATTTCAGGTCTTTACCAATACTGTGAGGCAATTTTGAACCAAAAAAGCTTTTTTGGGAAGTGCAATCTTCAAGTAATATGTACAGGGGATTAGGCTTGATTAAACGGATAATGTTTGGTCTTTTCTCGTTCATACTGATCATCTTCATGTTCTAAGGTGGGTATATAAAAAAGCTGGTACTAACACCACTCCCTAATTAAATAAATGTAGATTATATGATATGTTGTACATCATAGTTTGGTTGTCCCACTGATCTTCTTGATGTTTGATACAACATGAATACATCCTTCTCACAGAGACATCATCATAAAGAAATAAAAATTGGAGACAAGTTTCTACTCAAAAAGATACCATTAAATATTGTCTCTGAGAACAGAGGAGCTGATTATCGTCAATAAAATACAAAAAAGTACTTTATTCTATAATCTATCTCCATATCTACCTCTGTAATTGATCCCACATTTTGTTCAGAGATACATAAATCTACCCACTTTCTTGTGCCTCTCATATTTTACATTCGTATTCATCTTGCTACGAGAATAGTATTTTGTCCATCTCATCACCTCGCATCCCACATTTACTTGCAACTTTCCTCTTTTAAAATGCGTCACCATATACCGCAGTCTCTCCTAATCTTAATTTTTACCTACCACCTCCAAACCTCTTCCCAAAACTCTTCCTTACCCCTCCATACTTGCACATATTGAATGATTTTGGTGAGATCAAATTATTCTGACGTAGCCCTATGTTTATCTCAATTTTTTCTTTTTCTGCCCTCTTTAGCCCCATATATACCGTACTACTTACTGTGTGACAAAAAAAAAAATAAATAAATAAATCTTTATGACATGTTTCCCAAAGATGCTCTTTCACCCTTAATATACGCCTTCTACGAGACCAGGAAAGCCTCCACTCCAAACACTCACACGGACAATCCCTACTTTTTGCCAAATAATTTTTACATATTTGTCTTATGTGACGTGCCCTCACCAGAGATAATGCAAAAGTTCTTTATGACAATCTCACTACCTACGCAACCCTCCGCGTACTTCTTGACATATCTGCAACCCTCTACTTCAGCTGTAAAGCTTCAGTTTCCACCTATGATATATAGCACGATGCTGGACCCACAGCACAAAAGTGCCCATTCCTAAACCTGACACCGACAAAATCCATTCTACCTCCCTTACCTATATCTGCAAAGCATTAGAATGCGTTCTCATATTACGTCTCATGTTCTAGCAACGAGACAAGCTTTCATACATATTGTATGACTTTCTGCCCCAGCTACGAGCGCACTACTACTTCGTGGAGCTTTACATTTGCCTCTTCCCCGCCCGTGTTGTGGCATTCATCAATTTGAAGAGTGAATTTTATGACGCCAAAGAAGACATCATTCTAGAGCAGTTAGTAGATTTTGATGTCAAAAGGAGCTTTAATAGAT
This sequence comes from Oratosquilla oratoria, assembly GCF_046742065.1. Taxonomy (NCBI): domain Eukaryota; kingdom Metazoa; phylum Arthropoda; class Malacostraca; order Stomatopoda; family Squillidae; genus Oratosquilla; species Oratosquilla oratoria. The sequence continues at coordinate 47,258,225 of NC_134784.1, read as the reverse complement.
GAATAAGAGGATATCTACGAAATAGAACCTCTCGTGTCCTATGAGATCATATAACATCATTAAGGAATCTTAACTCCGTAACCAAGAAGGAAAAATATATATCCCCTTTTTGTTCAATATCGTTATGCATCACTTTATCACACTATTTTCTGATATCAACGGAACAACAGCAACTTACCATGCAGGGAATATCTACATTTACTCAATTTCCCCAAAATCATGCAACACCACTCACATTCATTCTATGTGTCAGCCTCCTCATTCGTTATCTTGCCAGAGAAGAGCAAAAGTTATAAGTATTCATCATGTGAAACAACTTTGTATCTCTGTACACACCTGAGAACGTCAATATGAATCACACCTCTTATATCAGCAAGACAACATGGGTATCCTATGGTTCAGTATTTACTGATCCGGTTGCAGCGACGCCTGATTTCCCTCAAGTGGGAAAGCAGCTATGCTACCGGAGACATAATGTCACATAAACCATATACATAGCTTTCACTCGCTCATTGATTGAATATTTCTCCCCTGCATTTGTCAGCTCTCTAGAACAGCTTTGCAGCCGCTTGAAAAATACCAGCACCAAAGAATGAGACGGATCCCGGGCTGCTTTCTCTTCATCAGTATTGCTAGCATGCAACATGAACTTTATCCTTTACCACTACTTGTAAGAATATACTCCAATGTCACCTACTTCATTATTGTCAATCTCTCCCTAACTCTCATATCATAGGCCATCACTCGATAAGGCTGAGCCTCGTCCTCCAATTCTTTCTTGTGGCTGCATAATTGTTTATTGTCTGATTTAAAAAATTGGAGACTTAATACTAACATTTTGGTAGAGGGCATAAGCACTGGTCTCCCACTAGGCGGATTCCCACTTCAGTAGTCTCCTACACTCTAGCCTTCAAGATTGAACTGCCTAAACTCTAAAAAGAACGATATTTTGAGATCAGCCTCAGATTGTCGCCTCCGCTCTATGTGGCCCATAACCTCTGTGTTGATGGCTCCCATCAAGGAGATGGCAGTGCTGAATGTGCTTTGTTTTCCCATAGCATGGAACTACTGTATGGGGGCTGAGCAGGTCGTCGACTCTCCAATTAAACGAATTCTTGAATGCTGTTACCTCGCTGACATAGACTAGAAGCAACGGTTTGATCATCTATGATTCACACCTGGGGATCTTCGCCCTCCCGTCTCCCATTCCTACATACTTAGACATGGTCATTCAAATACTAAGTCAGCTGCTCGTAATCTCCGTGAACTCACTGGTGAGGCGCTTTTGTGGGTTTCTTCCATATCGGACTCCTGGACAATGACACTTTTCACAGCTTCGCAAGGGTTGTTTGTGATTTGGACCCACCAACTGTTGGTGCTGCTAATACCTCCCTCCTGTGCTACAATAATATGATACGCCAAACTGCCGCTCCCGTACTCGCCTCGGTAAAAACACTGAAAGACCGTCAGTGGGTTTATCCAGCACTATGATAATGTTCTACAGCAACCATGTAATTATCGACGCAGCGGACTTAAGGCTCTTCGACACAACGTAGTGTGTTCCCGACTCAGACTGTGTTATCGACCAGTGTGGCAAGTCGCTAAAGCGACTGACGCGCCACACTTCTCTTGGAAGCTGTGCGATGCGTCTAATGCCAAAACTCTTGTTCAATGTTCATTAGAATGTCCACTTATTACTGACTTCACGGCAGGAACCCACGTTAACGCACACTTGTAGATATTTACTGTAACAAAACAATATAGATGACATACACATGCATCAGCCACATTCTCATAGGTAGGTGTGTGTGTGTGTGTGTGTGTGTGTGTGTGTGTGTGTGTGTGTGTGTGTGTGTGTGTGTGTGTGTGTGTGTGTGTGTGTGTGTGTGTGTGTGTGTGTGTGTGTGTGTGTGTGTGTGTGTGTGTTTGTGTGTGTGTGTGTGTGTTTCATAGCCTTTTCTTTCACTAACAACAGCCCATCTGTTCCCTTATATTCTCTTGTATCAATTTGCCTGTTTGTAGTCTTTCCGTATCGCTTAAAACTTCTTATTACTTAGAAAAAGAAATAGAAATATCTATCCCTTTTCACAAGCACCTTTAGGCCTTCCTCATTTTGCGTTTTGCTTCCACCCCTTTTGTAAATCTTATAGCTCCTCATATCTTCTTGCAACTGATCCTCATATGTACACCTCTTTCCGACTCTGCTATCCACACCTCTTCTTTCCGACGTTCACTAAACATTTTCCTTCATTCTGCTGTGACCCATGTTCCTCTTTATTTTTTCTAATCTATATCTATTTGATCTATAACCATAACATTAATAATGCTTTTGCTCTTACCTTCTAATATATAGTCTATCATTTTATTTGTTTTCCCAATTGCCTCCAATTCTACTAATAAATTACATGCTTTTGGAAATATGGTTTCATTATTCTCATGCTGTGGTCCCCTACAGAATTGGCTAGCATCTCGACTGTCATTTCTCTCACCTAGTTCAAACTTTCCTGAAAGACTCACCTCTCATAACCTTTACAATATTTGCAATGTAGTTATCCATTACCTGACTTAAATCACCATAGAAGTTCTCAATTTCATCATCTAAACTCTGAAGTTGGTTTATAATCCTGATTTTATTCAGGTGTATATTTTACATAGAGTGGCCACAATTCTTATCTAAAAGAATACTAAA
>NC_134784.1:47233036-47238036 GCF_046742065.1 Oratosquilla oratoria | reverse complement strand
TCTGGGCAAGAGAATCTGAAAATATACGTCCTTTAAGTCAGGTATGAGGACTCCAAAAGAGATTAGTCAACAAAAAATAAAGACTCAGTTAAAAGAGCTCCTGACAATTTCCAGGTAGATTTTTCAGCTAAGGTCGGAAACTAAAATTATTCTTAACTCTCTTACTGTGTCTACTGCTTGTACTAGGTCCGAATCATGTGTAACAGGAAGTAGATGAAGAAGGTGTCCTTAAAGATATGCATTAGGGATATGAGTTTTTCTAATTTAAAACCCTGTAGTGGGAAACGATGAACTTTTGCCTCAAACTCACAAAAATGCTTTTATTTTCGTCAAATTGTGAAAAAACTTCTTACCTAAAGAGATTTTGTAGTAGGCTGATGTGTCAAAAGAAAATGTTGCCTTTTACAAAAGCACTTATTTGCAATGAATATGACATAGAGTAAACTTTCAAAATGCTTTTAAGTTTGTGAGTTACTGTTTATGAACTGGCTGTTGAGATATGTGTCAGTTTTGCAAGTTGTGAAGCTCTTCGATCAGCTTCATAGCTCGCTGGACCACTATATTTGAGCGAGGCAAATCAAGCACTGATCGTTCCTTTATCCAGGATGTGGACAACCCTTTTAAATCCTTAGGACACTTCAATTTAGAGGTAGCAGCATGCAACTCAATGTGTCTCCAAAATAGTGATGATTTGAGAACCATGCCTTCGTCCATGTAGTGTAGCTGCGATGAAGTCACAAGTAGCTTTGAGCTGATCTCTCTATTTTGGAAGGAGGAAAAAAAAATCCAAAGATTGTTCGTGAATTCCATCTGGCACCATGAAGGGAGGACAGCTTCCACCCTTTCACATGGGACCATTTTCCCTTCATGTGGTATTACTTATATGCTTCAGGATTAAAAAAGAAACCTAAGGTTAACTCTCCATCCAGGGTTTTCTCGTATTGGTATAGTTTCTATGTCAGAATAGCTTTTTTGTAAGTTCTCATAGCCTGCCAAACCATCATCAATTGAATAATAATTGATGCTGCGTGACCGCGATTTTGTTGAGAAAAAGGAATTCATCACGTCCCGTATAACTAAGTCGAGAACATGATGCTGGCATCCAATAAACTGATGCTCTTCTAGTCCATTTTGTCCAAATTGTCTCTGAAGTCTAACAACAAAGCCACTTTGGTGGCCTGTATTGATTGTTGTGGTGTCGGAAATAATAATTTCGACATTCCTCCATATATTGTATTCATCTAGCAAAAATCACAAGCCAAAATGTCGAGGTGAGGAGTTCTTGCAGAATTCGTTACACAGAGCATTTGATATTCTTCATTGTCAATTTTCTTCCCATCAAAATACAAGTAAAATTCCTCTTTACTAATAATTTCTTTAAGCCGGTTCTTGACTCTTTTTGTATCCTTGACCACTCGACGCCAAATTCCCATTTGTGATAGTGTGGAGACCTTCTATTCCTTCTTCAGCCAAATTTTGATGAACATTTGATGCTTCTCTTGTTGACAAGAACAATTTTGATACCAGCTTGGCAGCAGATTTTGTTGCATGATACTTTTGTTTCATAAGAAGAAACGCTTCTGCAACTTCAGAATGCTGTTATTTTCTTCTTCACTACTACTATTACTACTACTACTACTACTACTACTACTACTACTACTACTACTACTACTACTACTACTACTACTACTACTACTACTTCTACTACTACTACTACTACTACTACTCAACTTTGGTACATCAGTTGTTGACGGCTCTGATTAATTTCTTGACCGTTTGGAATGATGGATCATTAACACAGGAGCCACTTTCTCAGTCGTGTATCCCAATCAGCCTCCTGATTAAAACAAATTCTGTAAAGTTCTTTGTCTTCTCTGCAAAGCCAGTTTCCACTTGGTTTTGTAATATTGAAAAGATGAGTAATATTTTTTTTCTTCAAAATTTTCATTATGCCGCTTTCTATATTTTTCAAACACTTTCACTATCTTGTCAACCTTTGCTGAAACTTGCTGCTTAGAAACAAAGGGGAAGATAAGTTTCTCCCAAAGCTTCAGCAATTCTTTAGATATCTTCCTTATTCGGTCTGCCCGCCTTTGAGTTCATCATACAACCCCAAAAATCTACCAACAATGTCCCTGTTCAAAGGCATTTTGCACATTGTTTCATTTATGTCCTATTTCGTTTCTGGTATGCTTGCACGACGTTTTGTAGTTGTCAAATTTCGTGTCCATGCCTTTCCAGCTGATTCCACTGCTGGTTTGGATCGTTTACTTTTAAAAGACATGTTTAAATCTAAAAGCATAATACATGCAATAAAAAATGAGAATGGGGAATGCACTAGCTGCTGCAAAGAATATTCAAAACAAATTTGATTATTCATTAGAATGCACGAAAGGTATCTACAGTTAAGCAGTAGTCATCACTGAGGTCAGGTCAACTGAGTAGCTGCTTCATACAGTGATATGGCTTCATATAGGGATATGGCGAGTGGTTGTGTTAAAGTATTTAGCACCGATAAGATACAATCTCTACTCAGTAGAATTGAAGCCTTGGAGGATGCTGTAAAGTGCCCTAAAGAGGAGAATCGAGTTCTCCGCTTAAAGGCCCAAAATACGGAAGACAAACCAAGTTTGGAGCCTGGATGAATAACGGTGAAAAATAAGACACAGAAAGATGGGAAAAAGTCCTCACCAGGCCCGCTCGATTACAAGAACTCGTTTCAAGCTCTCGAGGGTCTACAACAAGAGAATACAAAGGAAATTCAAGAGAAGAAGGGAAGGACAGACACTTGATTCCTGCCCACAGTTAAGATTTTAGTTGTAGAAGACAGTCAAGTGAGGTACTTAGACAGGGCTTTCTATGATAAAGATAGGAAACATAGGACGCAGGTGTGTTTCCCCGACGTGGGGAGAGGTGATGTTAGAGTAGGATTGAAGAGTATTTAGTAGGGGAAGGTAGGAACCCCGTCGTTTGCTTAAGTGTAGGAGTCAATGATATAGGTAAGTTAGGGAGTGAGGAATTGTTTGCGCGGTTCTGGGATGCGCTAGACAAGATTAGGAATAAGGGAGGTGTTCCTGTTGTATGTGTAATTCTTCCGAGGCATAGAGTTGGAGTCATGTGCCATTCCAGTTCTATCGTAATGAATTGCAGGCTGGCAAAACATTGTAAGGCCAACGGATGGGCATTTATCGACAACTGGGATTCCTTTTACGGTAAGAATTATCTATATACAAGGGATGGGGTGCACTTGTCGCCCAGAGGATTTCGGCTCCTTGCTGAATCCCTTGAGTGAGAAGTAGGCATCCTATATGTTTTTTTTTTCGGGTAGATTACGTGGGAGTAGGGAGGGGGGGTACCGGAACATAGTTTAGGTAATAGAAATAGCTCAGACAGGGACTATGATAAGAATCACTAAAGCAGGTGGAGGGAGGATGAAATTAAAGCTTACTATACAAATAGGAAAAGCGTAATAAACACACACACACACACACACACACACACACACACACACACACACACACACACACACACACACACACACACACACACACACACACACACACACACACACACACACACACACATACACACACACACATACACACACACACACACGCACACACACACACACACACACACACACACACACACACACACACACACACACACACACACAGAGCGAGAGAGAGAGAGAGAGAGAGAGAGAGAGAGAGAGAGAGAGAGAGAGAATGTATTAATTTGTGGCTGGTTAAGATGAGTGTTTAAGGCTACTGGTATTGGATTTTTTTTGGGGGGGGATATCTGAGAGGAGAAGGCTCAAAGTATAGGTTAGCAAAAGGTGATGAGATGAACAAGGGGAGATGGGAGTGAGTTGGAAGTAAGTCTTAAACTGGAGAGGCTAGAGGAATTAATAATTTGTAAATGTTTAAGGTCACACGTATCAGGAAATGGAAGAATGGTGTTAGAGGTAAATTAGAGAGAAAAAAATGAATGTCGTTGGTGGAATGGAAAGTGCCATGGAAAATAAATATCTGGAGATAAGTTCAAAGAGAAGGCTGTACAAAAGTTTGAGTGTACCTACAATACTGTTTGTAGCAGACTTGGAATCTAAGTAAATCAGGAAGGAGAAATGTAGATATTTGAGTTGAAGCGAAGAAGAATTACCTTAGGTGTGTTGAGGATGAAGAGAGTTAGAAATGAGGGGTTGAGGCATGGTGTGGAAGTGGAAAGAGAGCTAGCAGGTAAGGATAATAAAGTAATATTGGGACGTTATCGGCATGTGAATCAGAATAAGTGAAGAACTACTAACAAAAAGAGTAGAAGGCAGAGGCAACTGAAATGAACTTGAGGGGAAGATTGAAGATGAGGCGAATGGATGGAGTAAAGGGTGTCTTGGGTGGAAGGGGGATGTCTATTGTACAGTTAATGGAGAGGGCAGGATATAGATGTGAGTGGATAAAAGATTAACACGGCGCGAAGGGATTTTTTTTTTTTTTGTCTGCTTAGTAAATTTGTGAGAGAGTGAGGGAGGATGGTCGTCACGTCATGATACTGTAGGAGTAAACTACATCCGGATGTCGGCCCCTGCTATGCAGGTGCTGTGTCTTGCTGACCTATACAGTGGGCTAAGAGGACGGGGACAACAATTGGGCGTGTGATTAGTAAAAGGGTGAGAGGATGGTGCATTCCTTGGCTGGTTAATCCATCGTATAAGAGGAAAGTGCCTTTTGTTTTATGCATATGTAGGTATATTTCTTATATAATCATTTCATAAACATAACTACATAACTTTATATAATTCATTATTCCCTGACAATGTTGGAAATGACGCAGAGTTCTGAATGTCAAAAGTTAAACATTTCGCCATGAAATAAATTTTTATAACAGTATTGCAAGAAATTTCATCCCTACCAAATGGGTACAAAAGATAAGAATAGGTTGAATTAATGTCCAATAAGGAATGAGATGGGAGATTAAGCTTAACTTTCAATTTGATTACG
>NC_134784.1:47220536-47228036 GCF_046742065.1 Oratosquilla oratoria | reverse complement strand
TGCATGTATCGAGGGCGACGTGGAATCTTACGCATCTCACAGGGGAAAGAGGAAGAGAAGGTTTATGACCTATGAAGGAAATATAGTGCATACTTATGGATCACTGTCAAAATACGATATCAGATGACTCAGGTGGAGAATATCAAGAATGTAAAGATTAGGAAAAATGATAACATGTTGAAACATAAAAAAAAGAAAAATAAATGAATGAGTATAGATGGTATATTGCATGAAATCATTAGAAGAAAATAAATGCATTGATCAAATATATATCTGATTTTTACAAGTTACGGAACTATATGCATCTTCTTTGGAGAAAGAGTGGGGGAATATCAGATCATTTTTGATGGAAGGCAAGCTAAGGGTGAAGGATAGATGGAGAAAGAGAATAAGGACAGATGGTATGGAGGTGCTTAGAGTAAACTGCTTAAATGAGAAAGAAAAGGCGAAGGAGTACAAGAAGAAGCTGTGAGAAGAGTGGGGTGGGAGTGAGGGTCAAAGTAGAACTAAGAGTAGAGGAGTAATGGGGATGTTTCAAGGAGGAAGTCACAAGGTGTGCAAAGATGGTGTGTGGAACAAGGAGGACAGGAGGAAATAGAAGGAAGGGTAGTGAGTGGTGGGATGATGAAGCAAAGAAAGTTGTAGAAGAGAAGAAACGAGCATTCACAGATTGGTTACAAAATAGGACAAGAGATGAAAAAAGAAGTAAAACATATGAAAAGAAGACAAAGGGGAGAACAGGTATAAAATGGGGTAGGAGTATGCCAGAAAATTTTAAAGCAATATAAAGATGTTTTGGAGGCAAATCAAGTGGGGGAGAAAAACTAGAAGGTGCAGATGGAGAGATGATACTGGAAGAAACAGCAGTAGGAGGAAGATTAAAAGAGTATAATAGGGTGTGTGTGTGTGTGTGTGTGTGTGTGTGTGTGTGTGTGTGTGTGTGTGTGTGTGTGTGTGTGTGTGTGTGTGTGTGTGTGTGTGTGTGTGTGTGTGTGTGTGTGTGTGTGTGTGTGTGTGTGTGTGTGTGTGTGTGTGTGTGTGTGTGTCTGTGTGTCTGTGTGTGTGTGTGTGTGTGTGTGTGTGTGTGTGTGTGTGTGTGTGTGTGTGTGTGTGTGTGTGTGTGAGTGTGTGTGTGTGTTTGTGTGTGTGTGTGTGTGTGTGTGTGTGTGTGTGTGTGTGTGTGTGTGTGTGTGTGTGTGTGTGTGTGTGTGTGTGTGTGTGTGTGTGTTTGTGTGTGTGGGCATTGGTGTGTGTATGTATGTGTGTTTGCACGTGTGGGCATGGGTGTACCTGAGTGTTGGTGTGAGGTCTACGGCTTGCATGTGCATTTGAACAATTTTACATAAGAATATTCTTCGTTTGTTTATTCGATATTTTTTGTTTAGGAACACCAATATGGTATAACCTTAAAATGTACGCAAAAATATTCCTTCTATCCCTGTGGTTCTGACTTTTCAAACGACTAATTTTATTTGACAGGGCCTTGCCATTGAGTCACCGGAAAAGGAAATGCTGAACACGCAGGAGACCAATGTACGAGAGGTAACTTACATAAATATTTTCTATATTTTTATGTTAGAATAGAAGCTATATAGGGAAGTCTTATACAAGGCTTAAGCTAAACAGGAAATGTCTCCATCATAGGTTCTAGTTCATAAGGTGAAAGGCTATGGGTTATATTGTCAACAACGCCACCGTAGGCTATACTACGGTTGAAACAAAGGGAGTTCTTGACTAATGAAGGAAAATTGGACGAAAATGGTCGAGAGAGGGAGCGCAGGCGATATCGGTAAGAATGGAATAGGGGAAAGGGTGAAAACTCTGGCGATGGGGTGAAAAGAATCTGCCACATGAAGGAGTAAAACAATGTTCAAGAGCTGGAAGGAGAGATGAAATAGAACAGTGGTGAACGAAAGAAGGGTGAGAGCACGGCTAACGGTGGAGAGGTAGGAGGAGGAGAAGGAGATGGAGGAGGAGGAGAAGGGGGGAGGAGGAGGAAGAAGAAAAGGAGGAAGAGGAAGAGGAGGAGGAGGAGGAGCAAGAAGAGAAGGAGGAGGAGGAGAAGGAGGAGGAGGAGGAACAAGAAGAGAAAGAGGAGGAGGAGGAAGAGGAAGAGGAGGAGGAAGAGGAAGAGGAAGAGGAGCAGGAGGAGGAAGTTTTTTAGAGAAAAGAAGGAGGAGGACAAATATGAGGGCGGTAAGGAAAAGGCAATGTCTGAGGTGGAGAGGAAAAAAGAGGAGGAGGAGGAAGTTTAAAAGAAGGGAAGGGAAGAACAAATATGAAGGTGACAAGGAGAAGGGATGAGGGGCAGGAAGAGGAGAAAGAGGAGAGTAAGTAGGTGGAAGAGGAGAAAAAGACGGAGGAGGAGCAGGAGGAGGAGGAGGAGGACCATTATATTTCGTCACCCATAACCAGCGCTTCCAATGTCGCGTCGAGGACGGAGTTACAGAGATGGTAAATGATATTTAAGAGGAGTTGTAGAACAGAGGGATAGTAAATTCTAAAATTCATCAACACTCATTTTTCTATATTATGAGTTAGCAAGTGGCACTTCAGAAGAATCTTTTAAAACCTTTCACCAGCCCTTCTGAAAGCTTGTATTTGAAAACAGAATATCATTACTTCCATTGGCTATGTATATAAATGCTATCAGTAGATTCTATAGATGAGCCAACCTTTGAAAACAAAAAACAGGTAAAATTCTGTTTTCCAATAGTAGACAGTGTTTGTCAGGGCTATAAAAAGGACAAAGTACGATGATTATATTGTGCCATATAACTGTTTGTGCTATGGACATCAATTATGTCGTTGTAACTGATAACGGAGTTACCAACGATTGATGTTGGTAGCCATAATGGTAGCTTTTGTTCCATCGGTTAGGACATGCTAACAAGCCTGGTGGTAATGATCGTAATTGTAATTTCATTAACCTCACAGTCACCATTGTATACAGTTGAAGGGAACTCTAGTTTCAAATGGGAACTACTACATCACGTCCCGCAGTTTACACCAGATTATCTGCGACTGTCGCTTGGATTTATCTCAAACTGGGAAAGATAGTATGGCATCATCAGTTGTTATGTTTCTGATGATACATAAATACATATTTGGATCAATGTGCAAGATTGTGTCTCCTTTGGAGGCAACTTTAAAATGCCTTGGTCTCCTACATGGTAGACTGTATGCATACAGTAGTTTCCAATGCTGCGTAAATCTAGTCCGTTGCAATGTCACTAAAGGCTCTAAGATATTGAATGCATAAAACTTATACTATCAATACCCCATATTGGGTAGGAGGTAGAGAATGAGAGGAGGGAGACGGGGAAGATTAAAGAAGAAAAAGAGGAGAAAAGATGAGGATAAAGGAAGAACTATGGAAGAGGAAGAAAAGAGGAAAAACGGAGGAAATGTAGGAGCAGGAGAGGAGAAAAGGATAGGGATGAGAAAAGAGGAAAACATAGAGGCGAAGAAAAACAAAGAGGAGGTGAAAGAGATAGAGGGAAAGGAGAGAAGTGGGAGAAAAATAGGAAATAAACAAAGGAAAGGAGAAAGATAAGGAGAAGGAGGATTAAGAACAGAAGAGAAAAAGGAGAAGTAAACAGAAAACATCAGGAGAAGTGGTGAAGAACAAGATTAGTAGGGCAAGGAAGTGAAGAGGAAAAAGAAGTGCAAGAAGATAAAAAGCTATGTAAGAGAAGGAACAGGGATAAGAGAGAGAGAGGTGAAGGAGGAATAATAGTAGAAGGAACAGCGTTATAAGTTGTGGGAGGAGGAGAAGAATGACGATGAAGAGGAGGAGGAAGAAGACAAAGAGGAATATGAAGTAGAAGGGTAGGATGAAGGGGGGGGGAGGAAGAAGACATGCGTGTTTAGTATTTCCTCGTGATAATCAGCGCATCTATTCTTGGGGACAGTATCAGCCCTGAAGAGGTGGTCATAGAGGCTGTAGAAGAGAGATCTAAGGAGAAAGGAAGAGCAGTAGAAGTTAAAAGAGATCATTATCCTTCTTCGAGTGGAAGCTAGTCTTCAATCATTGAAGGAGGATTCTTGACTCCGGTCCGTAGGTATATCAATAGGGTCCCTAAAATATTGACTACATAAAACTTGTGCAGTCAATATTCCATAGGGGGGAAGGAGGGAGAGGCAAAGGATTAGGAGGAGGATGGAAAGGAGGAGGAGGAGGAGGAGGAGGAGGGGCAAGGCCAGACTAAAGTTGAGTAGCGCATGGATAAAAGACAGAGACAAGATGAAAGAATGATGGGGCGGGGGTGGGGGAGCAGGATGAGTAGGAAATCGGGGAGCAGTGGCAGGAGGAGACGGGGAGGTGGTGATGGAGGAGGAGAAAGAGGAAGCGGAGGAGGAGAACAAAAAGCTGGGCGACGGGCGAAGGAGGAAATTACTATATGGAAGAGTATGAATAGAGAGTAAAGAATAGTTTGATAATTTCGAGTGGAAGGCATTAAGTCGGGGATAGACGATACGCTGTCATCGAGGCAAAACTTGAAATGAAGTGACGAGCTATTTGGTATTATTGTATTTGTTATATCTATTTGTTTATTTTTGTACTGGTTGTATTTTGTTTATCTATTTTTTTTTTCCGGGTGACGCTAGACAATCTTATTTGTCCCTGATACGCTCACTGCGTCAAGCTCTTTTATCCCTTCGTGGCAGCCTGTCATTAGCGAAGAGTTAACATTATCTTGGCTATCCCATTTTGAAACTGATACCTTTTAAGACGTAACATTAAATAACTTAATTCATTTGAATGGCTGCCATCGTAGTGGAGGAATTAAGATTCCCCTTTTCAATTCTTACTTTCAGCTTCATACCCACAGGAGCAAACAACAGTCCTTGGGCTCAACCATCGATCTTTTTTGAAAGAAACGTAGGACTGTCGTCTGCGTTATATTAGTGTGGGTTTGTGTCTATATCACCAGCTTGTGGTAATAGGAGAAGAGCCGTCACCAGATGTCAGGTCTCCTTATATAAGAAAGTGAAGCTGCACCTCCAACGGAGTTGGGTGTGTTGATGAAATGTGAAGATGGGCGATGAGGAGAACCTTCTTTGACGCTCGTCTCGTAGGACTGCCACAAACAGGTACTGGTATTTGGTTGCATCTCTCTTCCATGAATAAAACAAAGTCGATTACTATAAGCCAAAACCAACCCTATTAGTTTCTTTCCGACATGAAAGGATTAAACCAGAGCAACTTTAGTGTTTTGGGATAGCAAGAGTCTTATATTCATCTTATTTTTTCTGACCTCGAACGATCTCATTCAGCTGAAGGGAGGGCCTCAGACATTGTTAGGTTAATCCTCTCAGCCGTGACGCAATAAAGTATGCATATTTTGTTCTGACCAGAGACACAATTTAATCATAGGAACAGCGTTACGCTCGAGTAGGATGGAAACCCATTCTTGTTACATGTTTGCCCCTGAGCTAAATAAATTCATTTAACAATAGTCAGGGCAACACCTATTGAAATTGTTCTGGTTAGCATTATACTTTGTTTTTCCCTTAGGGGCAAGCGAAGAACAAAGTGGAATCTAGATTGCCATAGACCATAGCATGTCCATGGCTGAATGAAATTGGATGAACACTAGAAGAAAATCTGAGGATTACATCGTTTGGCAATAGATGTTAAAGAAAGTATCTAAAACAAAAACAAAGAGATAGCAAGTAGGACAGGAAAATTATAGGAAACAAAAATAAATCTACAGAGAATTATCATGGATGCAGTAAAACAAGAACCATAAGAATTATGTTTAAGATAGTGTGGTAGAAGTATAGAGAACACATAATGACAACCAAGCAGAGGAAAGGAATCAGCAGGTGGCTGCAGAAAACAATTACGTACCTTCTAAAGTCAAAATGACATAGTGTTTTACTGTCAAGAAACCTTTTTGGTTTCGACAAACTATCTATACTATTTTGCTGACATAATTGGTGACGACATACCATGCCCCGCTTCTTTTTTTCCCTTTTCGCCCATCAAGGAGAAGAAAAAAATTATATAAACAAAAAGCCTGCGGAGGTAAAAGATGGGTATCAACAGGGATCACCACTGAGTCCCTACATTTTTTACTTTGCGGTGGATGTGGTAGTTCGAGCTGTTAAGGCTTAGGTTTCTTGGAATAAACGTTTTGCGGATATTGTGCTGGTTGTCATTAATAGAGAAAACAGAAATAAAGGAGAAGAAAATGTAAAAAATCACAAAAAGATAGGAGTCTAAGGATCAGCAGAGCTAAAACTGAGCATTTGTGGTTAAGTGGGAACATCAGGAGGGAATTATAAAAGAAGGAGAAACGATTCAAAAAAGTAAAATATTTTAAATACAGCTTACACATCAGCGGCCAAGGAGATGTAGAAGGGAAACTATATCATAGGATACAATTAGCTTGGAGATAAACATCAGGTATACTATGTAACAAGCGAATAAACGTAAGACTGAAAGGCGAAGCGTATAGGAAATATTGTTTAACCAACTCTGATGTATGATGCTGTGATTCGGCCTCTAAAGATGGTACTGAAGCGAAAAATTGAAATGGAAGAAGTATTAATACTACGGTGGATGTATGGTGTAAAAAAAATCAATTCGTTGTCCTATGTCTCTTGCAGGAGCCATGAAGCTTCCAGGTAACCGGCAACGGCTACCAGACTGGCCCAAAAGTCACCCAAGAAAGAAATACTATGTGCTAGGAATAGTTAGTGAAGGGCAACGTAAGATGTGTTCAGTGTCTTCTTGGGTAGACTGAGTGTGTGGCCTGACATGTCCTGATTGGTAATGTCTTAGTGCTGAATGCTGCCTTAAATGCAATCGTTTCAGCTTACTTTGTTTTTATATTATTATTACTATTTCTTTTTTTTTCTTTTTTTTTGGGGGGGGGTCTGTAATACTGATGTTAAAGGAAGTTTGTTGGATTAGTAACCTTGGTGTTCTGTCTTGAAGAGCTTGTTTTGTGACCTGAGTGTGAATGTTTTTGTTTGGGCGCATTGTGTGGTATAGGTGGAAGATTGTTATTTGTATGTAAATAGTTTTCTGCGTGGTGTGTTTTTGTCTCGGTCAGTTGGTTGCGCTTGTGCATTGCAATGGGATAAGAGAAGGGATTTGAAGGTTCTTGCATAGAACTGTATTACTATCATTTTCATATGATATCCTATGGTACTAATTTTGGTTTTCATGTGCAGGAATTTCATTGGGCTGGTTTTGGTGCACCTTATTATCATTCTTAGTGAATTGTATAACTTCTTGTGATTCTCCTAGCAAGCTGAAAACCAGGTCAGAAGACCTAGCGTTGTAGGTTGCTTAATTGGCATTCGGCTTAACTAGAGGAGGCCTCTAACAAGCTTGAAACTAAGCCTTTGGGCTCAGCGCTGTGGGACCACTTATCCGGCTGTAGTTAGTGCTTGGAGAATCACGAAAAAGGCGAAGACAATGGGACACTATATAGGAAGGATAAAAC
Source organism: Oratosquilla oratoria (assembly GCF_046742065.1). Classification (NCBI taxonomy): domain Eukaryota; kingdom Metazoa; phylum Arthropoda; class Malacostraca; order Stomatopoda; family Squillidae; genus Oratosquilla; species Oratosquilla oratoria. The sequence goes on along the minus strand of NC_134784.1, from coordinate 47,220,573 downwards.
TCCTGAACATGTTTTCCCTGTGGTATTGTAGTTTAGT
>NC_134784.1:47203036-47205536 GCF_046742065.1 Oratosquilla oratoria | reverse complement strand
CAACCAGTTTTGTGTTGCTTGAGCAGTATGACAAGGAGCTCCATCTTCCATAAATAGGAAGACATTTTTACTCATTTTACCACTGGAGAACATTGGATGGAGTCCCTCCTTTAACATAGGAACATATTTGCCTAAATTGATGTTTCATTGACACTCCATAAGCTCTGATCGACCATCACTCCAAATTGCATCCCACACCATTATTGAAATGCTCCTATATTTCACTGTTGGCTGCAGTCTTTTGAGCTCAAACTACAGAGTCTCCAGACCCACAATCTTCCACTGTCAGAACATAATGCAAATCGTGACTCTTCAGAGAAAATGACAGTGCTCCATAAAGCGACAAGTCTCTTCACCATCTCTTTCTGCGCTTGATATTAGCTGGGCGAAGGAGGGATTGGTTTCCTTCTTGCAGCTCTGCCATAGTAACCCAGCTTATGGAGATACCTGACAGCTGTTCTGGGACTGACATCAGCTTATGCTGCTATGTCAGAGGCCTTGCAACGTGGATCCTCTTCGACATTTCTTTTGACAAGACGCAAGGTTCTTTCTGAGGGCCCGGGACGACCTGAATGAGGTTTTGTGCCCTTCTTGCCTTCTCTGGTGAATTGTACGATCACTCTGTTAACAGTAGAAAGGAGCATTGTCTGATTTTCAGATATTCTGTGTTGACTAAGTCCACCTTCATGTTGACCGATAATACAATCTCCCCTGAAATTCAGATAGGGTCTACTGCTCCATTGGTTCGTAACATGCTTGATTAATCTTGTATGCAATCAGAAACCTAAATCTAGGTAAATTTGAATAATATTAAGCAATAGATAAGAGCAGAAATGCATTTTTCTTGGTGTCTATTCAAGTCTGTCATGTGTGTGTGTGTGTGTGTGTGTATATATATATATATATATATATATATATATATATATATGTATGTATTTATATATATTATATATATATATGTATATATATATCTAAATACATATATATATATATATATATATATATATATATATATGTATATATATAATATTATTACTATTATCATCAATATTTTGGACATTTTTCTCTGTACCTATTCTAGTTGATTATTATTAATTCTATAAGACGGATCCCAAACTTTACCGCATAGTCACGGATGGGTCTGATATACGTTACCGTCTTAGCATTAAACTCTAATACTACATTTGCCATTTCTCAGGCCATACAAACAGGTTAATATGATCCTTATGCAGTATTCCATCACCTTCCCCTGTCCTAACTTGGTGTCCTATTCTATTGTCATTCACAAGCTTAATAGTATAGTCCGTGACGTTTATATGTAAGAATATATGATAGACAATACGGGACCCGAAATAGAGTCCTGGGGAATTCCACAAGTAACGCTACCCCATTTGGATTTTACAAAGTTAATAAAGACCCACTGTTTTCTGTAACTAATCAGTGCTTTAATCCAGTCAAACACTTTTCTTACTATTCCATGGGATTTAATTTCATTTAGTAGTTTCTGGTGGGACACCTTGTCAAACGCTTTGCTAAAATCAATGTCTATAACATCACAGCTATCATTTCTATCAGCTAGGTTTAAGAGATTAATATAAAATTATAAACAATTAGTTACACACGGCCTAACTATGTGAGTATATGTCTTCCGATATGAGGTATCAGCTAGTTTTCATTGACCCGTTGTAGCCTAGTAAAGAAATATGTGCGTCAGTAACTTACCAAGTCATTCAAAAATTAGAGACTATGCCCAAGCGTTCCACGATAAAGCGTATTTGAATTTGCATTCGGTTCACCATGAGCATTTCTGTATCCAAGGGAACCGCAACAGCTTGACGAAGTCAGCCCAGCGTAAGGGTCGAGTTGGTCATATTGAGCGTTGCAACCGTGTGATGGAATCCGTATTGAGCGATTGATGCTGCGAGTGAAACTGTGTAACATAGGCGGGCTCCGCGGTAGTCTAGTGTGTTTCAAACTCTTGTCTCAAAAAAATGAACTCACCAGTTTTACTTTTACACATTTTCTGCCTTTGACTCTTACACACTACAAAGATCACAAAGTATTTGTTTCAGTTGTCATCTTTGTTATTACTGTTTTCCCAACTCGATACACAGGTTTGCATTTGTGTATACGGTGTATGTGTATATTTCCATTTTGTTGCTTGCACACATTTAGGGAACCACCCACACGAAATACATGTGCCGTTCAGCATGAAAAGGTCTGGTTCCTGGTCATGTCAATTCAGGTAATTTTTCCAAAACAACATAGATAATGAGTACTCAGGCGTGTGTGTCACTTTATGTGTGTTGTATACAAATGTCAATGTATGTGAGAGTGCGAAGATAAATACTCATATACATACATACATACATACATACATACATACATACATACATACATACATACATACATACATACATACATACATACATACATACATACATACATACATACATACATACATACATACGTACGTACATACATACATACATACAAACAT
>NC_134784.1:47198036-47200536 GCF_046742065.1 Oratosquilla oratoria | reverse complement strand
AGGCGCAGATGGAAGCGGTAAATAGAATAGATGGGCAGCGTATTTTAGAGACCTTTTAAATATGGACGAGGATTGGGAGGAATTGGTGGTAGTAGTGATAGGTGCTAAGAAATTGAGAATGATGAGAGAGGAGAATGAAGGAGAAATAAGAAAAGATGACTTGCAAGTAGCTGTGAAAATTTTGAGAACAGATAAGGCACCTTAGTTAGATGGGTTTCACGTGGAGTGTCTGAAGAAGGGAGGTACATTAATAGTGGACCTGGTTAGTGAGGTTGTTTACTGTTTGTCTAAGTGAGGGTAGAGTGCCGGAGAATTAGAGGAGTGCCTGTATAATTCCACTTTACAAGAGAAAAGGGGACAAATGTGAGTGTAGTAGTTTTAAAGGGATCAGTTTGTTGACTATAGTTGGGAAAGATTATAAGAGGGTTTTGATTAAGAAGATTAGAAGAGGAACAGAGTAGTTAACTGGTGTGGACCAGTTTGGGATTAGGAAAGGTAAGAGATGCGTGGATCAGATGATTTTAGTATGACAGATATGTGAGAAAGCTTTAGGAAGAGATAAGGACTTTTTTGGGGGGAGGGACTTTTTGAATTTGGAAAAGGCTTAATACAAGGTAGACACGAAGGCACTGTGGGAGGTTTTGCATATATATTGGATTGGGGGAAAGTTGTTAAGGACAGTCATGGGCTTTTACGAGAGCAGTAGAACCTATATTAGAATGGGAAATGAAAAGAATGAATGGTTTGAGGTAAATGTGGGACTGCGTCAAGGATGTGTTATATCGCCGTGGCTGCTCTATGTGTACATGGATGGTGTGGTGTGGGAGGTAAAGGTAAGGGTAATGGGCAGGGGACTGGAGATGGTTAAGGAAACTGGAGAAAGATGACAGGTTAGACAGTTGTTGTTTGCTGACGACACTGCGCTTGGGCAGTATCAGAGGAGAGAATAAGAGAGTTTGTGACGGAGTTTGGGAAGGTATGTGATAGAGAAAGTTGAAGATAAATGTTGGTAAAAATAAGATGGTGAAACGTGTACAAGGGTAGAGAATAGCAATGAGTTAGAAGTAAGTCTAAAATGAGAGAGGTTGGAAGAAGTGGACAGTTTTATATATGTGGGGTCACATGTAGCAGGAAAGAGAGGAGTAGAGGTGAAGTTAAATTGTAGATATAGGGACGCTAGTAAATGCCTTGGAGGATTAATAATATTATAAGAAAAAGACATCTGAGAATATATGCAAAAAGGAGATTGTATGAAAGGGTTATTGTGCCGATGACATTGCAAAGGCAGACTTGGAATTTAAGAGACTGATGACGTCTCCACCCAAGGCTCTTAGCACTGAAGCTCTTGATTGGCTGATGCCTTCACATCGACGCACGTGATTAGCTACCTTCTTATCACAATTTGTTGTAACTCGGCCATTTCATCTTTATTTCTTTTAACTTTGATAGCCATTTCCGCCTTTTTTGTAAATAAGACAACGCATTCCAATTTTTTTCACTGTTTTTTTGAAAATGTACATAGTGTACGAAACATTAAGCACTACTAAAATTTTACACATTCTTCATCTAACTTTAACTTATGTCCTTCGAACGACCGATAGCGACTTTACATATAGAGGCCTCTATTGTTAGACGTCTGGGCAATCTACATGAAATTATATTATCAATGCAATTATTGATTCTTTCTTCAATTATATATATATATATATGTATATATATATATATATATATACATATATGTATACATTCATAAATTCATATATATATATACATATATATATATATATATGTATGTATGTATATATTGTTATGAAAGTAGGACAGATGAGTGGAAAAGGTGGTAGAGAAACGCGGGTTAGAGCGAGAACACTATATTCCTGACGTTTCGACCACAAGTCTACTTCAAACTTGTAGTCGAAACGTCAGGAATATAGTGTTCTTGCTCTAACCCGCGTTTCTCTACCACCTTTTCCATATATATATAATATATATATATATATATATATATATATATATATATACATATACATATATGTATATATGTATATATATATATATATATATATATATACATATACATATATGTATATATGTACATATATATATATCTATATATATATATATATACATCTATATATATATATATATGTGTGTGTGTGTGTGTGTGTGTGTGTGTGTGTGTGTGTGTGTGTGTGTGTGTGTGTGTGTATGTGTGTGTGTGTGTGTGTGTGTGTGTGTGTGTGTGTGTGTGTGTGTGTGTGTGTGTGTGTGTGTGTGTGTGTGTGTGTGTGTGTGTGTGTGTGTGTGTGTGTGTGTGTGTGTGTGTAAAGTATCAAAACATAGAACAATTAAGATAGGAAATTCTACCAAGTTTGAGGTTATCTATTCCTATTATTCTATATATTCATGTGGTAACTGCACCTTTATTTTTAAATAAATATCCTATCAAAATCAACAGAAAAAATTTGATTCACCTTAAATTTGTTTAAGGAAAGTCTGG
>NC_134784.1:47165536-47173036 GCF_046742065.1 Oratosquilla oratoria | reverse complement strand
GTCCAAACCACCCCGATGCTCATTCACCAACCCTATATCTCTTTTCCTTTTCCAACCCGTCTCCTTCTCACCTCCTTGTTTTTCACTCTATCCAACTTTGTAGCCCTTACCATACATCTCAGATATTTAATCTCAAATACATTATTTCTTTTCTCTCTGCCTCGTTTAAATCATATGCCTCTGCCCCATACAGTTTTGTCAGCACAATCATTCCTTCATAAAATCTTCTTTTTCTACCCTTTTCCAAATGACTATTTCTCATTTCACATTTTAATCCCCCAAGGCACTTACTTGCTTCTCTCAGTCTACAATTTACTTTAATCTCCACTACTGCCTTTCCTTCCATATGTGACCCCAAGAACCTAAAGCTATCCACTTCCTCCAGTCTCTCTCCTTTAAGACTTACTTCCAAATTGCTACCATCCTTTTCCCTTGTACATCTCATCACCTAACTTTTACCCACATTTACCTTCAACTTTCTTCAAACTCATACTTTCCCAAACTTTGTCACTAAAACCTTAAAACCTTTAATCCCTACTCTGACCCTACCACAAACAGTGTTGTCAGCAAACAGCAACTAGCTCACCTCCCACGTTTCTCCAATTTCTTTAACCATCTTCAATCTCTTCCCATTATCCTCGTCTTTATCTCCCACACCCCTACATCCATGTAGACATTGAACACCCACGGCGACATGACACAGCCCTTACGTAGTCCCATAGTCCCAGCTTTACCTCAAACCACTCGCTCTCTCCATTTCTAATTATAACAGTCTCTACTACTCTTGTAAAATATCTTGACTGCCCTTATCAACCTTACCCTAATCCCATATATCTGTAAAACCTCTCACAGTGCCTTCTGTCCACCCTGTCATAAGTTTTACAAACGTATAATAGCCCAAATAACATCCCTACCTTTTGCTGATTTTTTCTCACATATCTGCCTTACCACAAAAGCCTGACCCACACAACCACTACTTTTCCTAAAATCACACTGTTCCTCACCAATTATTCCCTCTGTACCTCTCCTTATCATCTCAGTTATAAACCTCTCATAAGCCGTCACCATGACACGCATATTTGTTTTCTTTTCCCTTGTAAAGTGGAACTATACAGGCACTCCTCCAGTTCTCCGGAATTCTACCTCTCTTTAGGGTTTAGACACAAATTAATAATTTTTTCTAGCTAATCCACTATTAATGTACTTTCCTTCTTCAGACACTCCTGATGACACCCATCTAACTCAGGTGATTTGCCTGCTCTCAAAATTTTATGAACTACTTGCACTATATCTTTTCTTATTCCTCCTCCACTTTCCTCACCAATCACTGTTATTTTCTTAGTTCTTCCCTTCCTATCCTCCTCCACATTCAGCAGCTCCCTAGAATACTCTACCCATCTGCCCATCTTCCCCTTACCACCTCCTCTTCCGTTATCATCTTTCCATCTGCACCTTTTACCTTATCCTTTCTACTTGATTCGCCTCCCCTTCCTGTCTTGGCTTCCTTCCAAATCATCTTTCTATTACTTTAAAAAAAAATCTGTCATACTCCTCCCCTATTTCACATCTGTCCTCCGTTTTGCCTCTTTTATATTTTGTTTTGCTTCATTTCTTTTTTTTTTCTTTGTACCTCTCATATTTTTCTCTTGGTTCTTTTCTTCAACAGCCCCCTTCACTTCATCATCCCACCTCTCACTACTCTTCCTTTTATTCCCTCCTAATCTCATTGGTCCACACACTATCTTTGCACACCTTGTTACCCTTTCCTTGAAACATCATCTTTTCTCCCCCACTCCTACCTCTACTCTATCATTTACCTACTCCCACACTTCTCTCAGATTCTCCTTGTACTCCTGGTCATTTTTCTTCTCATTTAAACAGTTTACTTTAAGCACTTGTCTACCTTCTGTCCTTTTGCTCTTTCTCCTTCTGTCCTTTTCCTCTTTCTCCTTCTGCCCTCCAGTCTCAAATTGCTTTCCTACAAAAAAATTATCTAATACTCCCTCACTCTCTCCCCTAAGAACATGAACATCTAAAATTCTTCCTACTCTTCTTCTGGATACCACTACATAGTTCATTAGAGCACTATGAATCACACTCTTTCTAAGCACATCTTCACTATCAACCCTCTACTACGATATTTCCTCGCACTCCACACTTCTCAACAACTCTCTTAATGGTTCATCCCCTACTCTAGCATTGAGGCCTCCCGATACCACTACATTGATATTGATCAAGTAACTCTAGAGGGAGAGATAAAGGAATTTCTAATAAACTCATGTTTAAAATCGGATACTGTAAAAAAACAATGTGTAATTGGAATTTATTGAAGCGAAAAAGATCCCAAACAGGTGCTCATGAATAAAGAGGAAAGGAATACATTTATGAGGAAAAAACGTGAAAGAAAATGATCCAATAAGAATTGACAAAGTAAAAAAAAAAAAAAAAAAAAAAAAAAAAAATGTGACCCTTCCAATCATTCAATTAAGCAAGCAACGGATGAACCAAACAACCAAGTAATTAATCAGCGATGATTAAACAAACTAACAAGCAATCAAACAAACAACTAAACAGAATAAGGAAAGACATAAAGAAAGAAAGAAAGAAAGAAAGAAAAGAATAGTCAGACAAGTATGTAAACAAATAAACAGACAGGTAAGCAGACAAGTACACGATGGATATGCTGTTTATATTCTATTAATGCTGGCCTCTCTCTTGCCATCTGGTTAGATGAGAGTATAGGAGCAGTCTAAAATGAAGAACTGTTAGTCATACACAAATAGTTTTTGCGTCTAGTACTTAGGCTGTGTGGCAGCGCTCAAAGCTGCACCTCCAGAGATAATTGAGCATAATTATAGGATTTAAAGCCAAACGCAGAGAAATATTTCTTTCTTACGTCTGTTTTGCAGAAATATACTAAATTGGTCTAAAATAGGTAATATTTTGAAATGAAACCTTTAATGAAAGTTACAAATACGATCATCACATTTGGGTTTTATTTCTAAGTAAGGCAATTACCTATATCGGTAGTATATTTCGCTTGTCATTTATGTGCAGTGAATGGCACATGTTTGTCATTCTATCGCACTTCTATTGTCCTCAGAGACCGTACGTATTTCAAGTCTTCCCCTCCCACTTTTTTTTTTTCTTGACTAAACCTAATAATGATACATAGAAGTCCAGGATATCATTCATTCTCAATAATTATGAACGCCGTTGGTGAACCTGGGTTGCCTTCGGCGTTTCAGTTGGTTGTTGCTTCGAATTAATGGAGGGGAGCGATCACCCTCTTTGGCTCCCGCCAGAGGCCTTCCATTCCAGACATGCTGTGTTCATGTCTGCGCGTTGAATGTTGTGGCGTCTGTAAAGATGCACATGGTTTTACGTAATTCTACCATTGCAGAGTTGGTTGTCTATTATGCTGCCTTACTTATGTTGGCATGTTATGAGTATTATGCTATTGTTACATCGGGAACTAAAAATTCCTGTCTACGCGTGCATGTGATCTATGAGTGACACAGGATTTTTTTTTTTTTTTTTTTTAGTCTGATTAACTCTCCGTACAAAGAATAAGTTCAATACAGTAACAGTTCAATACAGTAACAGGAAGAGAGGAAGGGAGGAAGGGTTTAAATGTGTTTGAGATGAGGTGCCTGAGAAGTATGATAGGGGTTACCAGGCTGGACAGATTGAGAAACGAGGAGGTGAGAAGGAGAACAGGGGTGGTAAGGGAGTTGGGAGATAGGGTTGATGAAAAACTATTGGAATGGTTTGGACAAATGGAAAGAATGAGTGAAGAAAAACTAGTAAAAGAGATGTGAAAGGCAGAGGTGGAAGAAGTGAACATAACGAGGCAACCAAGGATGAGGTGGATGGCTGGCGTAAAAGGGGCTTTGGGAATTGGGGGATGGTCTGTTGAGGAAAGACGGGAGAAGACAGAAGATAGGGGTGAATGGAGAAGGGTTGTGTATAGATGATGCCATGATGCATGGAAGGAGTGGGTGGGGGTGGGGCTGAGGGAGTATATGTGAATATTAGATTGACGCAGAACGATTGGACATCTCCCCGTCTTCTCTTTTTCTGCATGAGGGGACGGAGAGGGGGTCGCCGATTGAAGGAAGCGGCATTGCTGTGGATGTGCTGTGTCTTGCAACACTGCTTCCGACCCAGGGCAGTGGGCCAGATGCAGAGATGATCCATCATTCAGGAGGAGCCAAGATAAGAGGGAGGGAGTGGAGTGATTGGGAGTGGCGTATGTGGAGAACGAATGGGTGAGAATAGATTTCATGCCTTTGTTTTTTAGCTATCTCCCTTGTAAGTGGAAAAATGCATTTGGTATATGAATATATGTATGAATATTATTCATATATATGTGTATACACACACACACACACACACTTATATATATATATGTATATATATATATACATATATATATATATATATATATATATATATATATATGTATTCATGCGTGTGTGTGTATACCTGTTCATGTACGTATACATACACATATTCTATGTACACATGCATATACAGTACATATGCATGTACATATACATATACATATACATATACATATACATATTCATATATATATACATACATATACATATACATATACATATACATATACATATACATATACATATACATATACATATACATATACATATACATATACATATACATATTGTGACATCATGACAGGTTTATGAATGGTAAGAATGGAAAGACACGATTGAGAACAAGAGACTTTATTCCTGACCGGTTTCGCCTTTGAGGCTTCTTCAGAGGAAGCCTCAAAGGCTAAACCGGTCAGGAATAGTCTCTTGTTCTCAATCGTGTCTTTCCATTCTTACCATTCATAAACATATACATATACATATACATATACATATACATATACATATACATATACATATACATATACATATACATATACATATACATATACATATTGTGACATCATGACAGGTTTATGAATGGTAAGAATGGAAAGACACGATTGAGAACAAGAGACTTTATTCCTGACCGGTTTCACTTTGAGGCTTCTTCAGAGGAAGAAGCCTCAAAGGCGAAACCGGTCAGGAATAAAGTCTCTTGTTTTCAATCGTGTCTTTCCATTCTTACCATTCTTAAACATATACATATACATATACATATACATATACATATACATATACATATACATATACATATACATATACATATACATATACATGTACATGTACATGTACATGTACATATACATATACATATACATATACATATACATATATATACATATACATATACATATACATATACATATACATATACATATTATACATAAAGAGCTCCGAACTTCATTATCATGTTTTTTCTCGATGATATTGGTAATCGTGCTTACGTGTCTCAGACGTCACTACTAATAAGCTTTTCCTACATGACTCCAATCATTTTTCGTCACATACCTTTAAGTATAATTTTGTAAATTACTGCATACCCCCCCCCCCAAAAAAGAAAAAAAAAATCACAGTGTTGCCTAAAAGAAATGGGGCTTGTATTGGGTGTGGAGAGAGACAGTGGCAATGTAAACTTGAATAGAAAGATACGTAGAAAAAAAAAAGCGCTGGATGCAAGTCCGAGAGGGGAGGTGCATATAGAAAGAGAAGAGGAAGGAGGGGAGCAGAACACTTATAGGAGAGTCAGCTGAGGGAGGGACGAAGTCCAGTAGGAGAAATATTGTCAAAGATAACGGTGTACCCATGAAGTCGAAAACCAAAGAGATGGATGCAAAATAAATATGGGAAGGTAAGTAAAACATGTACATAAATAAAAAAAATGTATGGAATACGTAAAAAAATTAACAAAACGAATTGGGAAAAAAAGAGTGAACCAAAATTGTAAAGATGTAGATGGTAGAACCATAAATTTATCTTTATAGCACAGTTAAAGAATAGAATGTGAATGTGTATTCAACAGGAGACCGAGAGGAAAGATATAGTTCGGATATCGAGGAATAATCGAAGTTGAAGAATATACAGATGGCAGCATAAAGATGAAACGATGGAAGGCGGAAAAGTAAAAAAGTGAAGAAAAAAGATATTAAAGAAAACGTGAGTGGAGGGGTAAAAAGAACAGGGAGGAAAATTTGGGACAAATTAACAAGTACGAAATTAATGAATAAAAAAAAGAACTATTATTCAACATATGAATATGAGTCTAGGAAATAGTACAAATAAAAGGCTATTGGAAAAGAGAATGGGAATTAATTGAAAGGGTTAGAATGAAGGAAATATATTTAAGATGAAAGAGGAAAAGAAGGCTGAGCAAACCAAACAGTTTGTCATAAGGGAGTGAATTAATAAAATCTGCAAACCTAGAATAGTCCACAACGGTCGTTTGCACCTAACTACATATATCATACCAATGAAATGTGAGACTCTCTGTATATTAGTATGAATCAATTTCTATGTCATTAGTCGTCATTTGTCTGTTCTCTTGATGTAAAACAAATGAAAGACAGTTTAAACTGATAAGAGGACATTTTTGATTATGTTTCTTCACTCATTATTTCCATGTGTTAAAACTATCCCAATATTCTTCTATCAGCCCTATCTACCAACCGCTTTTCCACCCCTGGTGTACTCCTCACCTCCTCGTTTTTCACTCTATACAACCATATAACCCATACCATACTTCACAATCATTTTATCTCAAATACATTTATATTCCAGGGTCTGCCCCATACAATACCGTCGTCCCAATCACCCCTTTTTATAGTCTTCTCTTTGCATCTGTTTCTAAATGTCTATTTCTCATGACTCTTTTTAATCCCTCAACAATTTACTATCACTTTCATTCCTCCCTTTCCTTTCGCATGCCACCTCAAATACCTTAAGCTATCCACATCCTCCAGTCTCTCTCCTTTCAAACTTACTTCAAGCTCGCTGCCATCCTCCCATATTTACATCCCATCACCTTCCTTATACCTAATGTTAGCTTCAACATTCTACTACAGCATAACCTCCCAAACTGTCACTAACTCCTTTAATCACCCTCCCTTCTTACTCGGCAACAACCGCAGTGTCGTCAGCAAACAGCAACTGGCTCATTTCCCACTCTTCATTTTCTTTTAACCATCTTCACTCCCCTGCCCATTACCCTTGCCTTTACCCCCCGTGCCACCATATCCATGTACACATTGAACAGCCATGGCGATATGACACATCCATGTCTTAGTCTCACCTTTACCTCAAACCACTCGCTCTCTCCATTTCCAATTCTATCACCTGACTCTACTATTCTTTTAAAAACACTTGATTACTCTTAATATCTTTCCCCCGATCCCATTAACTGCAAAACTCCGCACAGTACCTTCCTATCTACCCTGTCATATATATATATATATATATATATATATATATATATATATATATATATATATATATATATATATATATATATATATAAATCCATAAAGGCCCAAAAAACGTCCTTACCTTTTTCTAAAGC
>NC_134784.1:47160536-47163036 GCF_046742065.1 Oratosquilla oratoria | reverse complement strand
TCATCATCATCATCATCATCATCATCATCGTCGTCGTCGTCGTCATCATCATCATCATCATCATCATCATCATCATCATTTTTGTTTTGAGCTCTCATGATTAGAGTTCCATAGCCACACATCAGCTGACAACGATCCTCGAATCTATATATAGTTCTTAATTAAGAAAACTTGAACTACTTTTATTGTATCTGTGTGTGACAACAACATCGTTATGATACAGGTTTATAGTAGGAGGGAAACCATCATTGGTGCACAACAATTTCAATTAAATATGACGGTTTAAAGTGAAGTCGAAATTGATAAGGTGGTTCTGTCGTGACACCAAATTTCATCAACTACAGACAGAGGAAATTGTTCTCTGATATCAATCTTGCAGGACTATCGTTTGCAAGCACCCGACATTAGCCCCATTGGAAAATTGTAAATTAAAGATTATAATAATTGATCACTGTTGGTTAGGGCAAGTCGAAGAATTCTAAGAGGATTTGGTCATGTGGAATGAATGAATAAGAAGAGCCTATCAAAATGTGTTGAAGGCAGATGTGGAAGGCTTGAACTTGAAATACAGATAAAAAAAAAAGTGAATAAGTGGGATGAAACGGGCTTTGCATGAATATGGAAGGACTACCGAACAGGGAAGAGAGTTTACAAAATGTTTGAGTGAGTGGAGATTGTGAATGGATAAAACAATGTCGCGGTCCGAAAGGATTTCTCCTCTGTCCCGTAGATTATTTTCATGGTGTGAGAAGTGTGCTTTGCTGTAATGAAATAATGTTGAGGAACAGTGCCGGTTTAGGAAGGCAAAGGGTGGGTGTATGAAAAATTTGTAGTGAAGTAGATTTGTGAGAATTTCTTGGTGAAAGGTCAAAATGTAAGGACTCTTTTTGGACCTTTACTGGTTTGGAGAAGGTTCATGACAGGATAGACAGGAAACTATTATGAAAAGTATCATATATACTGTATATGGGACAGGTGAAAAGTTGTTAAGTGTAGTCAAAAGATTTTACATGAGCTTGTGTTAGTGTTGGGAATGGTGAGAGTTAGTGTGTTGAGGTGAAGTGGCCAGAAGTTATTTATTTTTCTGTTCTCTGTGTTCGCATGATGGGACGAGATAGGAGAGGGTCGTCGTGTAAACGAAGCAGCTGGCCCTGTTGTGGATGTACTGTATCTTGCTGCGTTGCTTATGACCAGAGCTATAGGGAGAAAACAACGATGACCCTTCATCCACGAGGATCTAAATATATTTTGGATGGAAGCACGATGAGTGGGGATGGATATATGCCTGTAGAGGCTATCTTCCTCATATGAGAAGAGAAGAATTTGGTAGATAGATAGATGTAGTTGATGCTTTTATTAATTTTACCCTCTTTGTTTAGTTCTTTATGTACCATGCTATTTCCTCTGCCAGCTCTTCTTCCTTTTTCTTAATCTTCTTCCTATTCTTCCTCATTCTTCTTCTTCTTCTTCTTCTTCTTCTTCTTCTTCTTCTTCTTCTTCTTCTTCTTCTTCTTCTTCTTCTTCTTCTTCTTCTCCTTTTTCTTCTTCTTCTTCTTCTTCTTCTTCTTCTTCTTCTTTTTCTTCTTCTTCTTCTTCTTCTTCTTCTTCTTCTTCTTCTTCTTCTTCATTTCTTCATTGTCTTCTTCTTCTTCTTCTTCTTCTTCTTCTTCTTCTTCTTCTTCTTCTTCTTCTTCTTCTTCTTCTTCTTCTTCTTCTTCTTCTTCTTCTTCTTCTTCTTCTTCTTCTTCTCCTTCTTCTTCTTCTTCTTCTTCTTCTTCTTCTTCCTCTTCTTCTTCCTCTTCTTTTGGTTGTGATCACTCCGAGTTCCTGGTTCACGAAGTTCGGGATCCTTCCATTAGTTCCCATTGTCTCGGTCTTTGAACCATCTCGTAAGCCTTTGACCAACCAAGTCGGACTAAATTAATCTGTTCGATATTTTCATTATTTTTCGAGTCCAAGAACGAGAGCCCTATGACTAAGATCCTTTCAAGAAAACTATTTACCTTGGTCTCCAAGGATGTTTTGATGAAAGCATTGAGATATAATCCGGTTAACAATGGCTGGCCAAAACGTGTAAACAAAAATGGCTCCGATAATAAGGCTTTTGGGGGCTCCTGCCTTTGTCTCGCCTCTCCGCCGTCCTTTTTTTTTTTTTTTTTATCTTCCTGTTTATTTCGTTGGGTTCATCGTCTTTAACCCTGTCGTCAGGATTTTCATCGCCATTAGATTTATGGTTATCCATTGAGCTCTCCCAGCGCAGGAGTTTCTGCATGCTGAACAAAATCATCTGGAGTTATCCATAACAATATCACTTAATTCCTGAAATGTGTTAACTATACGATCATTATAAAATAAACATATCTATCTGGAGAACATAGGAAAAGAGAAATTCTTGGTTAAATTGTGATGTTGTTCTGCTTAAAGCCATACACTATCATTCAGTTGAAAATGGGGTTCCTTTAACTTCTTTACTTTTACACTGTACACTTTACTTTTACAC
>NC_134784.1:47138036-47145536 GCF_046742065.1 Oratosquilla oratoria | reverse complement strand
AAAAAAAAAAAGACTTGGTGATACGTTTCGAAATCCTGTGTTCCGGAGCTTACTTGTTAATGGAATGAATTAGCTTTTGGTAGACACTGACCAAATCTAATCTGAACAAATCTGTCACAACAAAATTACACGTTGCTCATAGACGCAGCATCTTTTACGTGTAGTTTTGGTTAAAACACATTTTCTATTTAACCCTTTCGAAACCATTTCGATTAGCTACTTCACTACGGCGAATTGTCCAACAGATCCTGGTGAATACTAGAATTCAATTTAAGGCCCGTCACTGAAGTGAAATAGGTTAAACTTTGTAATGAGATTATTTGCCCTTGCTCTATTCCATCTCCCTCTTCCTCCCGTCTTTCATCTTGATGTCACTGCCTTTCTTTATCTCCTCTCTTTTACAATCTTCATGTTGCTCTGGACCTTTCACATGCCGTATTTCCTTCTATTCCCTCTGTCTTCGAAATCTATCTCTTTCTCTTCTTACCTTCCAATCTACTCCCACACTACATTTCCTTTTCTCTCTTTTCTTCCTTCTCATGATGGTAACCAGTAGCTACTAGTTATTTACTTGGGCCCATGTTGCTAATTCTCGCTTTTCTTGCTCTAAATAATTTACAGCCAGAGTCTTTGATCCCTCTGAATGAAATCACAAAGTTTTAGGAAGTATGAGATGTGTAAAATATTTGCCGACATGACACACAAAATATAATTTTACTGCCATACGCAATTGTATTTTATTTAGCTGAAGAGCGGGCAGACTCGGACAAATAAAACTTTAGTCGGTCGAAATTCCATTTTATTCTGGGCCTGCTCTTCAGCTAAATTAAATTGTATGGTGTCACTAGAACAAAATCAGTACATCATGATGATGAAGGTACTCGTGCTGCTGATACAGTAACACTGATACTATACTCGTAGGTGCCAATCCCCTCGTTATTTGTGGGGCTATGCGCCATGCTTCATAGATCATTACTTAGAAATTACGCTATACATTATAGACATAAATCGACAGTATCACTATCACTCAAAATATCAGTGCTCAATAATATTACTATACCTCAGTGTCAGTACTCAATAATGTTATTATACCTCAAAGTGTCAGTACTCAGCAGTGAAAATAAACTTTATTGTCAATATTCATTAGTGACACCATACAAACGAGTCAATAGTCCATGCATTGACATTTTGTAATCTAGACTAACTAAACTGGCTCTCTCTATATCAATTAGAATGATGCGTTATGTGCATAGATGAAAGAAAAATAAGACCGTCCAAAGCCTAAACCAAAGGTCTTTATAAATCATGACCTATCCAACCTCGTTATGGATCACTAATCCACGTATATGATGTGCGTGGTGTCATTGCTGTGTCATTGCTGTGTCTTGGGGGTTGATCGATATCCCATTAAGGTCCTGGGGATAGAAATACGTGTTTAGACTCCTTGGTTTGGAAAGGCAAATCGGTACGCTCCCATGACTTCTGGCATTGTTTAGTTATGAATCTAGCGCTCGGGGCCTGTGTTGAGTAGGAGCCCAGAGAGGCAAGCCTATATATATGTCAAAATATATGTCATCCAAACACGGTGCTCTTGATGGAGACAGGTTTTCAATTTGTCCCTCTCAAAGTCGCCAAGCTCATTACGCGGGAGGGCTGGGTGGTATGAACGAGACACAAAGAAGTTTAGCCATACTCGGGCCATACCCGCGGCGGACTCTCCATGTGGGTGTCCCCGCTCCCCAATAAAATGAAATAGAATAAATAAATAAAATTGTTGTAAATAAATAAAGTTAAACGAATAAAATTAAACGAAATGAAATTCAATGATGATCGACTAGATTTATTGTTAGATAAGCTAAGGAGGGTTAGAAGAGATGTAGTGTCCCTCCCTGAGGGGAAGACACGGGGCATCACTGAAATAATAGCGAATTGTTTTTACCTAACACCTCATATTACCACATTGCGGCCCTACCTTTGGTAATATACGTTAGCTATAGGCCGTTATAAGAGTTAGTCCTTTTATAATCGTATGACGACGTTGAAATTGAAGCAAACCGTGAGTATGCGGTATTAATTTCCAATAGGTTTCAAGAGTTTAGTGTTGTTTAAGCTATAAAACAAATTGATTCCTTCAGACGTGATACTATGAAAGCAGTCGTGAAATGTACTAGAAAGCGTACGAAATTAATGAATGATGCGGCGCCGATTGACATGCTGGAGAGCCGAAAGAAGAGTCGTTGTGACATGTTGGCTGGGGCCCTGAACACATACACGACTCTGCAACTGCAGATTAGAGGGCCCTTAAGAAGGATCAGGAGATGTATATCAGAAAATTGTTGAGTATGCCGAAGTCCATTTTAATACGAATGACCCCTGACTAGCTTATAGAGCCACGGAAAAAATTCTCTCAAAATCTGTTACTCGTGTATTGTCCAAACAGCTGATGGGTAGCTAGTATCAGATATGAATAGGCATAGAGCTCGCTGGGCCGAGTGTTTTAACCGGTTGCATAAGCAACCAGCATCCCCTAGTTGACATTCAGGTAATGTTTTTCAATGGGTGGATAGGTGAGACCTTGTCCTATATGAGTGAGATTAAAGAGCCAGAAAGTTGAAGGTTGAAGAAGTGGATAATATCTACATCAGCGAGTTGTTGAAAGTCGACTGCGAGGCAACGATCTGCGATTTGCGTGCTGTGTTGTCTGGCGTTTGACAGTCCGGTACTACTCCCTTTAAATGAAAAAGTGAGTAGTCATCCATGTCTAGAAGAAGAAACGGAACCGGCAGGACTAATGTAACTACCGAGATATTACATTACTCAGTGTACCAGGAAAAGTGCTTACCCATCTATCACTGGTGCTGGTTCACTCCATCTGTTAAAACACCAAAAGTCTGGGTTAACACCGGGAAAACAACAGCAGATAATAATACTTTGTAAATGTTTCGTGCACTAACTTGAATTACAAGGATTGCTTGCAGCTTGTATTAATCTCAAGAAAATCTTGGGGTGCTCTGGGATTTTCCAGTGGATTCGTGGGATTCCTGCAAAGATCATTGACCTGATGTCTAGCCTATAGTTTGGGACAGAGAGTACTGCAAAGTGTGGAGGAGGCGTGCCTAGCTATTTTCCTGTTTACTTATGGAAAGAATCGTAGTGGAGAGATGATGGTGGAGATGTGTCTTGAGAGTTGATGATAGCAAATACAATTGAAAATCCATGTGAACAAGTTGTATAGACACGGTAAAGGAAACATGGACTGGAGGTGAAGCTTTATTCCTGACGTTTCGTCTAACGACTTTCTCAAAGGAATGAGCATACTAGAAACATACAGAGATTATAAACCCGCCTTATGGCTCAAGGGGGTGTGCGGACGTATAGCGCTGCGTCCTGATTGGCCCGCTGAGACAGCCAATCACGAAGCGCTATATTCGCTGAAGATTTGGGCCAAATCTTCAGCGAGTATAGCGCTTCGTGATTGGCTGTCTCAGCGGGCCAATCAGGACGCAGCGCTATACGTCCGCACACCCCCTTGAGCCATAAGGCGGGTTTATAATCTCTGTATGTTTCTAGTATGCTCATTCCTTTGAGAAAGTCGTTAGACGAAACGTCAGGAATAAAGCTTCACCTCCAGTCCATGTTTCCTTTACCGTGTCTATACAGCAAATACAATGTTTAGGAAGAAAGTCAAGCATAGGAACACATGGGAGAGGATGGTGGACAGAAGGGTGGTGGATATGGTTTTAATGGATTATATAGTGGTAACCAGGGGAAGAGTAGGAAGATTTTTGGATGTACATGTTCTTAAGGAACATAGTGGAGAAATGTCGGATAATTTTTTGTGGAAGGTAAGTTGAGAGTGGAGGATAGATGGAGAAAGAGGAAAAGGACAGAAGGAAGGAAGGTGCTTAGAGCAAACAGCTTAATAGAGAAAGAAAAGGAGAAGGACTACAAGAAGAAGCTGAGTGAGGAGTAGGAAGGAGTCAAATATAGAGAAGAGCTAGGAGTGGAGGAGGGATGAGAATGGTTCAAGGAGGGAGTCACAAGTTGTGCAAAGATGGTGTGTGAAGGACGGGAGGAAATAGAAGGGTAATGAGCAGAGGGATGATGAAACAAAGAAGGTTGTAGAAAAGAAGGAACGAGCACTTACAGATTGATTATGAAATACGACGAAAGAATCATATGAGAGGTACAAAGAAAAAAAGAAAAGAAGCAAAGCATAAGATAAAGAAGGTAAAGAGGAGAGCAGATGTGAAATGGGGTACGAGAATGACAGAATTTTTTTAAAGTAAGAAAAATATGTTTTGTAAGAAAATTAAGGGAGGAAAAGGAGACGAATCAAGTAGACAAGAAAAAAGTAAAATGTGCAGATGGAGAGATGATAGTGGAAGAGATGGCAGTAACGGGAAGATAGGCAGAGTATTTTAGGGAGTTGGTAAATGTGAAGGAGGAAAGGGAGGAAAGGTAGTTACAGTGGGAAGACCTAAGAAAATGATAATGATGAATGAGGAAAATGGAGGAGAAATAAGGAAGCATGAGGTGAAAGCAGTTATTAAAATGATGAGAGTAGGTAAGGCACCTGGGTTGAATGGGTGTCATGCGAAGTATCTTAACAAGGGAGGTGCAGTGATGGTGGACTGGCTGGTGAGATTGTTTAATCCTTGTCTTCAAGAGGGTAGAGTGCCGGGGGACTGGAGGAGTGCCTGTATGTTTCCGCTTTACAAGGAAAAAGAGACAAGTGTGAGTGTTGTAGTTTCAGAGAGATCAGATTGGTAAGTGTAGTTAGGAAGGCTTATAGGAGGGTTTTGATTGAGAGGATTAGGAAAGGAAAAG
Organism: Oratosquilla oratoria; assembly: GCF_046742065.1. Lineage (NCBI taxonomy): Eukaryota > Metazoa > Arthropoda > Malacostraca > Stomatopoda > Squillidae > Oratosquilla > Oratosquilla oratoria. The sequence continues at coordinate 47,140,706 of NC_134784.1, read as the reverse complement.
AGGGAGTAATTGGTGAGGAAGAGTGAGTTTAGGACAAGTAGGGGTTGCGTGGATCAGATTTTTGTGGCAAGGCAGATATGTGAGAAAGCTTTGAGAAAAGTTAAGGATGTTTTTTGGGTCTTTATGGTTTTGGAATAGGCTTATGACAGGGTAGACAGGAAGGCACTGTGGGAGGTATTATAGATATGTGGGACTGGAGGATTAAGAGCAGTCAATATTTTTTACGAGAGTAGTAGAGCCTATGTTAGAATTAGAAATGGAGAGAGTGAGTTGTTTGAGGTAAAGGGGGTACTTCACCAGGAATGTTTTTTGTCAACTTGGTTTTTCAGTTCATGGATGGGATGGTGCAAGAAGTAAACGCAAGGCTAATGGGTCGGGCATTGGAGAGGGTTAAAAAAAAAAGAGAAAAATGGGAGATAAGCCACTCTTTGTTTGCTAACAAACCTACCCCAGTAGCAGGGTCAGAGGAAGGATTAATAAAGTTAGTGACTAAGTTTGAGAAGGTGTGCGAAAGAAGGAAATTAAAGATAAGTGTGACTAAAAGTAAGGTAATGAGATATACAAAAGGAGAATATGGCATTAAGTTGGAGTGAGTATTAAGGGAGAGAGACTGTGGGAAGTGGATATTTTTAGATACTTGGGTATGAATGTGGGGGGGAAAGGGAGGAGTAGAGGCAGAATGTAGATTGAGAGAAGCAAGTAAATGCCTTGGGGGATTAAAAATGTAAAGAGAAATAAACATTTGGGAATGGATGCTAGGGGGAGATTGTATGAAGGAGTGATTATGCTGACAACACTGTATGGGGCAAAGACATGGAACATATGAGGGGAAGAGAGGAGGAATTTGAATGTGTTTGAGATGGTGTGCCTGAGAAATATGATAGAGGTTACTAGAGTGGGTAGAATGAGAATCGAGGAGGTGAGGAGGAGAATGGGGGTGGAATGGGAGTTAGGATATGAAGGAGTATTGAGATGTTTTGGACATATGGAAAGAATGAGTGAAGAAAGAGTAGTAAAAGAGGTGTGGAAGGCAGAGGTGGAAGGAGTGAACATGAAGGGGTGACCAAGAAAGAGATGGGTGGATGGGGTAAAAGGAGCTTTGGGAAGGAGGGGAATGTGTGTTGAGGAAGGAAAGGAGAGGACAGAATATAAGGATAAGTGGAGAATGGTTGTGTATAGATGATGCTGTGATGCATAAAAGGGAGTGGGTGGGGGATGGGGAGCGGAGGAGTATATATGAATGATATTTTAACGCATTCCGGAGGAATTTCTCCTCGTCTTCTCTTTTTCTGCATAACGGGATGGAGAGTGGGGGTCACCGATTAAATGAAGCGGCCTTGCTGTGGATGTGCTGTGTTTTGCTACATTGCTTCAGACCCAGGGCAGTGGGCAAGATGCAGGGATGAATCGTCATCCAGGAGGAGCCAAGATAAGAGGAAGGGAGGGGGTGAATGGGAGTGGAGTATGTGGGGATGGAATGGATGGGAATGGATTTTATGCCTTTGTTATTTAGCTACCTCCATTGTAAGTGGAAAGTCGTTGGTATATGTATGTACTTATGTATGGGGCTGCTCTGCGTCCTCACCACGACACTTATGCTATACTTTTGGAGTCGTAAAGATATTGGCTGCAAGTTTCGAGTCGCTTTACAGGAATTCAGGTCTCTGGGACAAAGACTACAACCCAAACATGTTTTGGGGTTTACTGGATAACATAACTCATGTAGCCTATGCAAGTTACGAGGGTATTTAGTTTTTGAATAGCTTCACATACCATGGGGGTATAGTAAAAAACATTGGTGGGTTATGTCAGCAAGTCTTTTGGAAGATTGGCATGGCCCATTGTATATGGACTTGTTCAATTAAAGTATATGAAGTTATTAATAATTTTGCAAGAGAACTAAAATTCGAATCTTTATGTTGCTTATGCTTCCTGTTTTGCTGTATGGTAGTGAAACATGGGCAATAAATACTGAGTTGAAGAGGTGTCTTGACGTGTTTGGTATCTATTGCCTTTAGAAAAAATAAGATACCTGATATGAATATGCCTCAGAGCAACTATTGTTGTATGAAACTCAGTGAGATCTGTTTCTAGCATATGTGAACATCAGTTCTGGCTATATGGGCATGTGGCACGATTACCTGTAATGTTTACACACACAGCTATCTCCACAGGAGACAACCCGTGGTGGAGGGAACGAAGAAAACGCCTACAGAATTCACGGCTGTAGAAAGTCGACTGATTTTGTTGATTGTTAGGAATGGCTTTACAGGGGTCTGCTTAGAGAAGCCATGGACAATGGCATCAGCGTTTGAGCAAAGCGACGTGCCCCCCCTCGCCCCCCGATGTATATTTTTCATTGAGTGATTGATACTGTAAAATAATGGTACTGTAACTCATCACTTAGGATTACTACACCTCAATGCTCAATAATGATACTACACTTTAGTGTCAATACTTGGTAGTGTCTCTCTACTTGCAAAGGCTACTATTCAATGGTTACATTATTCTTCCCAACATAGGTTTCTTATCTCTTCTCCTAACCCGTGCTCGCTTCTTTCCGTATATCATTCACCTCAACACTCAATCATCTTTTTCGTTAGCTATTACACATTTACCACAGGAGAAATAAATATTCTTTCAAGTATTTTTTTTTTTTTTTGCTAAACA
>NC_134784.1:47118036-47123036 GCF_046742065.1 Oratosquilla oratoria | reverse complement strand
AGAATTAGACAAAGAAACAGAAATATAAGGTTAAAAAGAGAACAAAGGATATAAAGATATTGAAATGGAATAGGAAGAGGAAGTGGAGATGGGGGAGAAAGAAAGACAACGTAACTGCACAAAGTTTATCAAGATTTTTTCCATACAAACTTTTTCTATTGGAATTGTATACCTAATATTAAAATTTACTCATAACTATATACAGTTTCTTTATCATTTCAGATACGTCTAAGATGAAGACCAAAGCTGAACTATGTTATAGATGATGACAGTTTAACCCAAGGAGCTCAAACAAACAAAATCTCACCGCCGTTTCTACAGTATTCCTCCCCTGCTTCCTCAACCTTTTCCTCATTTTCCTTTTTACCTTCCCCACTCCATACATCCCATCTCCTCATTCTACCGGCATCTCAACACACCAACAGGAGGCGAGACCACAAGAAATCAGAGCCAGTCGGAACTGTTTCGAAGTCGCCAACTAAGCCGGTTTCCGAAGTGTTGTGGGCAGCAAGAAACAGTGCAAGAACTCGATCCAAGACGTCTCCGAGATCCCACACGTCGGCGAGAACTTGCCAATGGAAATTGTTTTGTGTGGTTACAGTCACTTGGAAAGGAGAAATACACATTACATGTGTTGAAGGCTTCTTATATAAGCTTCTTCCGTGATCACAGAACCCACAGGACAGATTTTTATTCTATAAAGAAAAAACTCTAATTCAGTAATAAAGATTTGTATAAAGACATTAGATTGTGATATTCCCAAGAAAAATAGCAGAACATAAATATTCAAAACGAACCGTGTGATTCAGAAAACACATTTAATATGCATTCGCGTTCAAATGTTCTAAATCGCTAACATCTTTAAAATTGGCACCAAAGTTTTACCTCTTCACTTCTAAACTACAATATAATAGAAATATATCTATATATATATCTATATATATATATATATATATATATATATATATATATATATATATATATATATATATATATATATATATATATGTATATATATTGGAAAAGAATAAAGTTATTTCTGTGTCAATTTCCTTACAAAAAATTAAATAATATTTTGTTTTCCTTATTTCCCTCTTATTTTGTGGGGTATTCTGTTTGGAATATTTAGCAAGAAATAGCATCTCATATGTGTCATGACTATTTTTTTTTCTTTATACAGTGAAAGTTTGCAGAACAAGCAGCAATTACAAAGGTCACCTAATAATATCTCATGCATCTGCCTGATATGCAAAAAACTTTAAATATGCAAACGTAGAACATCACTCTTCCAAATCGTGGCTGTCTACAACTTGGCTGTATTTTTGCGGAACTTTTAACAGAGTTCAGTATATCCGTGTTTGTGTTTTGATTACTGGGTACATGAAAGAGTTTTTGAAAATAAGGAAAGAGAGTTGATATAACTTAGTTAGGTGGCAACTTTATGAAGTGATCCTTTCTGATGTGTGGAACAAATCTATATCCGTGTTCTTCAGAAACTCACCAGAGGCTGCCTTTCTGCAGCGCCTCATTGTGGACTGCCATTTGTTTGTACAACCTAACGGCACCATGTCGAGCGTAGCAGCATCTAGTGTGATTAGATAACATACTACCCGGAAACCAACATCCAAAGTTTTAGTGTTGCGTGAGACACCAATACGAGTTTGTTTTCTATGATACCTGATGTGTTTAGATATAGCTATTTTAATCGGTTTCGTTTGATAATGGATCAAGAAAACCTATGAACTCATCTGAGTAGTCGTTTGTGTCGGCTGTGGGCACAGGTGCTCAGGACCGGATGTTGACAAGTCTTTGTTATCGAGGCAGTGGGAGTTTCCCTTTGGAGTGTGTCTAAAAAGTGAAAAGAAGATATTTCAAAACTAATTTCACACACACACATACATATATATATATATATACATAAATAAATATATATAGTGATATATTTTCCCATGCCCAAGAAAATTCTTACTTAAGTGCAAATCAGTATTTTTAGAAAAAGTAAATTAAAAAAGGTGTGTGTCATACTATATGAAATAAAGTTCTTTTCTATTAACTGTAAATAATTTACAATGCTAGTCATCTTTTGAGGAGGGAGAAAAGAAAAATCGAAACCGTTACAAAAACATTATCATCTTGTTCGGTGAACCTCGTGCACCTAAGGAAGAACTGACACTACAGACACCATCAGCCAATAGCTTGAGGCACTCGAGTTCAGGGCCGCCTCAGCACCGACACGGCCATTACACACAAGAGTCAGAAAAACTAAGACTATAAGAAAAGTCATCATCTCCTGCTGTCTCGAGAGGATGGATAATATTGGCAGCACAACCTGGATGTTCCTGCTCCTTCTTCTGGCCAGTTTACAAGGTAAGCACCCATCCACCTTTATTGTACTGAAGTATGGTAGGAAAACAGAAAAAGCCTCTAGTAGTGTGTCCAAAGTGTGTGTAGAAATTCACGCGTACATTTCCCTTCGCTTTATCGTTTCTTTCCTATTTGAGCTTACCACAGGCCTTTCAGGTACCTCATTTTTACTTCGAACGTGGAATTGTATAAGATTTACCATCACTTCCAAGATATGTCAATATTATTAATAAATATACGGTAGTAATTTAGTTCAAAATAACTTCATTAACTTGTATATGTGAGGTGTAAACTTAGTTTCATATTGTCCAACTATGTAATACCCGACATATGGGCCCCTACGACGTCTTAAAAGTATCATCCTTACTTTATCTTATCTTAACCTGACCTAGCTTAATATAAATTACCATCACCTATCTTGGCTTAAACTGATCAAGCATAACGTGACATCTTACCTGACCTGATGTAACCTGACGTCATGTAACCCAACCTAACTTGAGTGTGTGTGTGTGTGTGTGTGTGTGTGTGTGTGTGTGTGTGTGTGTGTGTGTTGTGTGTGTGTGTGTGTGTGTGTGTGTGTGTGTGTGTGTGTGTGTGTGTGTGTATGTGTGTGTGTGTGTGTGTGTGTGTGTGTGTGTGTGTGTGTGTGTGTGTGTGTGTGTGTGTGTGTGTGTGTGTGTGTGTGTGTGTGTGTGTGTATGTGTGTGTGTGTGTGTGATTTTGTTGTTATAATAAGCTATATGAAGTGACTCAATGTCCTATCGTTGTTTTTTGGCTAAAATATCTGGTCCCTTCCATTTTAGATATGTTCCATCATATCAATGTATTTCACTAGAAAAGCCCTGGCTACAGGTAAACGTTTGCTTGGGAAGGTGGAGATGGTTGCCAATAATTATGAAAATATAATTTTTTATTAAACTTAATAGTTACTTATACGTTATTTTCTCACACTTCCTGTTATTTTCACTTCAATCTGTTCGTTTATTTTTTGCTATGAAAATAATAACAAGCATATTCCATTTTGGAATGGACTATGAATATCCTATCCTTTAGATTATTTGCTAACTTATATTTTTATTTGTTTTGTTTTGTTTTTGTTACTGAGGTATGACCCTGTTTCTCGTTAACATCAAGGTGTTCGTATTTCTCCCCTACCATACTGATACTTTTGATTCTCGTCACATATACAAACATTTCATTCAATATTTTCTCTATTCGGATTTCTTTGTTTGTCATTAATCAGTATTTCCTCTTCTGAGTTTTGCTCCCCTTCATTTTTTTTTTATCTCGTCCTCTATATTTCTTCTCTTGTCATTCTAATATTGCCACTTTTTTCTTATGATTTAGGTTTTATGTTAGAGTAAGACTCAGCTATATCTAATTACTGACAAAGGAGCTTTGTAGAAGAAGGACAAGTTTCGCTGTGGTCAACATACTAATAGGAGTCTCGAGTGTTAATGAGACCTATTCTGATTTCTTTTTTCATGGTGTTAGGATAGACCCGAAACAATGCACGGCAGATTGATGGTTTTTTTTTGGGGGGGGGAATTCACAATGTATATTATTGTTTGTATATCAATATGATTTCGAAAAAAATCAATAGATAGTTGTTAAGATTTCAGGAGAATTAAAATGTATCATTAGTCCAGGTATCTGATACAAGTTTATCATTGTTCTGTCATCTATAATGCAGTGTTCTCTTGACAACTGCGATTGCAGGAGCTATGTAGTAGAGGGATAAGTTTCTCTGTGGACAAAATACTAATAGGAAGAGTCTCGAGTGTTAATGAGACCTTCTATTCTGATTTCCTTTTGTACATGGTGTCTAGATAGTCCCAAAAACCCAAGGTATTATAAATGGTGCAAGGCAGATTAATATGACTATATTTTTCCTTCATATGTTTTGGAAAATTCACAATGAAAATTATTGTTTGCATAACAGTATGGTTTCGGTAAGAATCAATAGATAGTTGGTAAGATTTCAGGCGAATTAAAAAGTATCATTAACTCCAGGTATCTGAATTTTTTTTTATCACTGTTGTGTCATTTGTGGTGCATTTTTCTTTTGACAACTGCGACTGCATAACTTCATAACTGTATATAGTTCTAAGATCCATAACGCATGTATGCACTTCAGCTGGAATAAACTTTATTAACAATGATTTTCATAAATCTATCTACAAAACATTCGTAATAATTCGGTAGAAAAAATGTAAGCTAAGACAACAGCACCTCTTGGCTAATTTGTTTTCTTACGCCCTAATTCGTCGAAAACAGGATATATTCTTAGTATGTGAACGGCATACCATTTGTAAAATCTTTTGAAATTAAACTTGGGTTTTCGTGATTAGTACAGTAAAACACTTGGAGAACAGTAGACCAGCCTAGTTATTTTCTTGAAACTATTTGGCCAATGTGGTGCATTTTGGTTTGTCATTTTGACACGGAGACCTGGTTTTGATTGTAAAGGGGCTCTTGGACTCATCCCAGTCAAACCATCAACCCAAGTAGCATTCAAATGGAATGAAGACAATAAGTAATAGTTCATTTGTTGTCTCATAAAATATCCTATTACTGTCCATTCAAGTCTTCTTAACAGAGTATCCACACGTTTATTATTCGGCTATTGCCTCTAT
>NC_134784.1:47100536-47108036 GCF_046742065.1 Oratosquilla oratoria | reverse complement strand
TGTGTGTGTGTGTGTGTGTGTGTGTGTGTGTGTGTGTGTGTGTGTGTGTGTGTGTGTGTGTGTGTGTGTGTGTGTGTGTGTGTGTGTGTGTGTGTGTGTGTGTGTGTGTGTGTGTGTGTGTGTTTGTGTGTGTGTGTGTGTGTGTGTGTGTGTGTGTGTGTGTGTGTGTGTGTGTGTGTGTGTGTGTGTGTGTGTGTGTGTGTGTGTGTGTGTGTGTGTGTGTGTGTGTGTGTGTGTGTGTGTGTGTGTGTGTGTGTGTGTGTGTGTACTTGTGCCTTTCATGTATTCAACTTTGGCTATAGTAGTTATTTTTCATATAAAAATCTGAATAGGTTATGTTTCTTTAATAACTTTTCCATTACGTGGATGCCCGCTTCAGATTCTAAATTAAACCAGGTGACATTTTTGAGTTGAGGTATTATCACCATTGAGTTGTTGACAACAACAAATCTTGGTTATTTCATTCTTACAATGACACCTTCTACGAATCTACTCTTTTATGGAACGTAACTGAACAAAAGAATTCAGGGCCATTTGGAGTAGTGTCTTACATATTTTAGTATCTATTATGATTTTAGTTGCTTCAAACCCAAGATGAACTTATATAATAGATGGGACAATTATATGTTGTTAAGTAGATTCAAACGATTCTCTTAAATTAGTGTTCTATTTACGTTTCTATTCATTTATATTTTTAATGTCACCACTCCTGACTAGAATTATAACCTTAATTCCTCAGCAACTGATATAATGTTCTATATATTATTCATCTCAAAATATTCCAGTGAAAATTTGCATCACCATCTGAAGAACATATTTGCACATTTTAGCGAAATACATTTTAGCGAAATACATTTTACACGATTTTTATATAATTGCATCACAACCTTTACTTTCACTTATTCTATCTACATGCTTTCGCAATTTTTGTGAGAAATTCGACGTATACTTATTCATTTGGATATGTATCATTCGAATGTTCCATGAAAAACATCCAACTGAACAATATTTGAATTGCACAAATTTTTTGTTTAATAACAAATTAGGGAAGACCTGGTTTATCAATGATGATTAACAAATAAAATAGACATATACCATGCAGTAAAAGTTGAAGCTAATGGTAGTTTTAACAGAAGATTAGGTAACTCTATGGATGGGGTTGATAGGTGGTAAGGGACATGGAATTACCAAGCGTAGACTTTATGGTCTTTTGCAGTCCAGGGACTACTCTACAGCTAAATAGAATTATTCTGGTGTACCATCAAAAATATCTCTCCTGTATCTTACGATTCTAAAGGGGTAACCATTATTCCTGCTTCTGATTTGCAAAACTTTGAATATCTATTATTTTTACTTTTTTTTTTTTCTCTGTACCTGAAAATCTTCTTTCACTTACATTTCATTAAGTATCCTACATTTTTTTTTTTTTTTTTAAATTCTGGTGATTTTAGTCGTTTTTATATCAATTCTACTCCTCTTAATGTTATATCGCTTCTCTTTGTCTCCATACCCTCATTTTTACTTCACCTTCTCTCAACATATTTATTTATCTATTGATTAACTTATTCATTGCTTAATTATTTATTTGTTTATCTATCTATTTATTCATTTTTCTTCTATTCATTTATTTATATATTAACTTGCTTATTTATTTATTAATTTATTTATTCATTCATTTGTCTATTTGATTATTCATATATTAACATATTAATTTATTAATTCATTTACTTATCTATGTATACGTTTATTAGATAATATATTTATTTTTCAATTATTATTTAATCTATTTATTATCTATCACTTATCTAATGGACTATTATTCATTTTATAATTCTATTTATATTAATTGTTAATTAATTCATTTATCTATATATTTACATATTTGTTCATCTATTCATTTATATACTTATTCATTTATCTATTTATTATTTAATTTAATTAGCCATTAATTCAATTATTTATTAGATTATTCATTTATTTATCTGTTTGTTTATTTGTTTACTTACATTTTATTTACTTTCTCATCTATTTATTTATCTATTTATCTATATGCTTGTTTGCTCATTTTTATGTAGTCTTTTTTTTGCTTTTGGGCTTCTTTTGCTTTCTGCTACTCTTCTACCATCTCCCATATTCCTTTATGGAGATCATTTTACTTCTTGCTTATTTGTTTTTCGAATTATTTTTTCTTCTCTTCCTTCCTTGACTCTGATCTTATAAGTCCCCTTCCTTATTATTTCTTGCTAATTTTCTCTGCTATTGTGTTTTTTGTCATATACCTTTCTCTATGCTTAATCTTTTGTTTCGATACTTCCTGCTTTCCAGTTTTGTATCTCTTCCTGTCCTCACTTTTATATCACTATCTTACTGTGCTCTCTTTTGCCATGCACTCCATCCAGTTCTGCTTGCTCTCTTCTTTCTTCCTTATGAAGTTCTTCTTATTACTATTCGCAATCTTCCATCAGGCCCTATTCTTATTCTTACCGCCACTTTCTTCTCTGTGCTGCATTCTTTTATTTGGCTCTCCCCCATAGCCTCTCCATCCTCCCTCCCTCACCCTTCTTCTCCCTCCTAATGGAGAAGAAACAAATCCATCTGAAGAATATTTCTTGGCTCGTTCTCATTCTCCTCTTCAGCTTCCTTCCTTCTCCTCCTCCTCCTCCTCTTCCTACTCCTCCTCCTACTCCTCCTCCTCCTCCCTCTTCCTTTCGTGGTCCACAGCTCTTCAACCTCATATTCATTTTTTCTCGAAGTCAAAATCCCCCTCCTTAACTTTGCCACACTTCAAGACGGTCTCTTTCTTATCTGGCCCAGATACCAAGGCTCCTACTCTTAAGGAGACTACTTTCAACTGCAAGAATTGCCTGAAAATTATTGCGGTTTTCCATCTTCTCTATAGAAGATGGTCAATCAGCTTCATGTTTCCCCTTAGATTTTTTTTTTTTTTGCATCATTTAAAATATCTATTTTAACCTTTAATCAAAAATCTGATTTTTGCTACTGCTGCTTTATCAAGGTTCTGTATCTGCTCCATCTTGATTACTTTTCTTTCAGCCTTGGTTCCTTGTAACAACTGCAAATATTATAATTTCTATTTCTCTTATGTGGATATCAAATTCTATCAAATCCTTTTCCTTATTGTAATAAATAACATCTCTTAAAATCATCATCATTTATCTAGTTCGCTTTATACAATATAAAAATGTTCATTTTAAATTACCGGTATTCCTTATTTAACTTCATAATGCTGAAACAGCTGAACAAGGCACACGGATTAAATATTCAATGTATGCTTTATCATTGCCACATATTTCAGCAATATAATTTTTAATCATACGACACTGAAAAGACCTATGTTCATTTTACATTTCACAGCTCTTCACAGAACAAAACACGAGAATTTTACATCGTTCTTGCAACCGTATACCTAAGTTTAGGGTTTTCCCTTCGCAACCTAGTTTGAAATTCCACATTCTTTTTTTGCACTAATCTATATTCCTATTTGTACAATTACAGACAAATCAACCTGGCACATTAAGGTCCTATTTGTCACTTGTAGTGTATAGTAGATCTAAATTATTCACACGCTCATGTATACTGCTGATATATTATTTCCTCGAGTATGATTGATTAAAACCCCCAGCTGCACAGTTAACAATCATCAGTCCCTGAAAAAGATCTCTCTGGGAAGAAACTTAGAATAGATAACGTTCTTTTAGAGTAGGTTTGTGTCTAGGTCATCGCCTGGGAGGTGGAGGAGGGAAGCATTTAATGGTTGTCAGTTGTCCTTATAGGATCGTGATGGGCATGGAAATGAGCAACACTCGAATTTAATTCTAAACATCTTAGGCTCAGTTTGAATACCGTACGAAAGGTCTTTGGTACTGCATCTTTTGCTGGAAATGAATGTATTGATAGGTTTAAAGTCATTGTTCTCAGTGATGTTCATTCAACAGGACCACCACTACCAAGTAATTACATTTTGTATTACTGCAAGATAAATATACAAGATCTCCTGCTAATGAAGTTGCTGCCGGTATTATTGATTTATTCATACAAGGAGATTATGCACACACTGTTCCACGCTAACTTGAAATTTTCCATGTTCACAATTAGACACATATCTGTCCATGTAAAGCAAACATAAGCTATTTTCTTGTTTTCCTCTTTCTGGTCTTCCTTCGTCTTCTGCTTCTCTTCTCCCCTCTCCAATAAGTCTTTTAGGGGATATATATATTTTTTTTCATCTGATTTTCACATTTTTTCCTACCTTCCTCTCCCTTTAATCCTTTCACGTTTATAAATTCCAATTTTCTGTTTTCCTCTCCTTAGCCTCTACGTTGATGTCATCCACAGACTTTGTTTTGGCTAACACAAAACGGGCTAAATCAACTGAGGTTGCAGATTTGTGATGAAATGAGGTCTTCTTTGATTGGCACCCCCACTACTAAGTTTATATCTCAACAGGATGAAATTGTGTGGTATTAACAAGAGAAACTTTGTTAGGAGCTTTATTGTAGAGAAAGGGTTAAGAATTTATTTCATGAGAACATAAGAATGTAGGAGACTGCAAGAGACCATAGGGTCTACACTTGGCTGTTCTATGACCATTACCATCTGTCATCCCCATTCATAAAATTGTCTGATTTTTTTTTTAACAACCGATAACTTCAGCGCTCACTACATGGTTACCAAATCTATTCCATTCATTGATCACTTTATTGGTAAATCTGTTCTTGCATATTTCTTCAATTTAGATTTGTCATTTTTCAATATGAGTTGAATATGAATCCCCACTGTTCTTCACATTATATTTGCAAAGTCCTCTTCTTCTGTCTCCTCCTCCCGTCATCTCGCCCTTCTCTTTAATGGCTCCCTTTTCATTATCACACTTTTTCATTCCCTCACTCCGCTTCTTTTGCTCTTCGTAATCAACCCGCTTTGTCACCCCTTCTTCATTTTTCTCTTTTTCCTCATATTTATCCTCTTTCTTTTCCCCGTGATCACTCCAGGTGCTTTTGGGCTCACGCTCTCATTTCCTCCTCTCCTCTCCTTTCATTTCCGTTTTTACTGCTCCTTCGCTTTTACATTTTATTCCCTCTCTCCATATAAACATTCCTTTCACGTCTCCTCTTCTCCTTTTTCTCTCTTAAGATTTTCTCTGGTTTAACATTTATTAGATAATAAAAAAGTATAAACTATTTTCGGCAAATTCTTGACGATTTTAATAAATTAAGGAGTAGTTGTTGTTATGAACTGCATGTCGATCATCTAAGGTCCTACTTACCTCGAATTCTTTTAGTTTATATAAATACTTTAGATCTAGGTAGAGTAAAATGTATCAAATAAACCATGGTTTTAAAGGCATTAGTCCATTTTCTTTTTCTTACTTCGTCCTCCATCTTTAATCTTACTTCTTGTTTGCTTTCCTCTTCTTCACACTAATTATCTCCTTGTTCCAGTACATCAAATGTTTCTGTTGTTAAGAATGTTTCATCTCACAAATTTAGCGCTTCCCCCTTTTCATTTTGCTCTCCCCGTTCGTTCATTGCAATTGATTTATCTTGTATTTCCTTCTTCGGCCTAGCCATCCAACTTTCCACCCAATTTCCCTGTTTATCTTCTGTTTTCCGTATTCTGAATTCCAAGACCACCCTCCTCTCTTCTTCTTATTCTTGACTCTGTTCTTCCTCTCATCGTTATCTCATTTTTTCTATTCCCCAATCTTCACTTTATGTTATTTCCTGGATGTGTTTCCCCCAACATTTCATAAATCTTACCACTGACGTTGTTAGCTCTTTGAAATGGAATATTTTTTAAGCTGACGTCTGCCAGAACAAAAGCTTCAAAGTTAATACGTTAGTCAAAGGAGTTTTTAACTAATTGAATACCAAAGGTTTCTCTAATTTAAGTGAAATTAAATTAATTTAGCTACAACAAATTGTCAGAATTAATCAGCGAATCTTACAACTTTGGTAATGTTTTTATTTCTATAGGGGCAATAGACAATGTTTGTTATACAGCCTAGGATTAGCCAAAAAAAGGAACCATCAAAAGTAACCAAGGATTTCGTGCTCTTTGTCTACTCAGTAACTATAATATTTTACTCTGAATTTTTTTTCCACGCTACCACTTCTGTAAGATGCTGAATCTAAATGCAAAAGCTCTGAGATTACTTCTTCTTTAATGTATCATATTATATTTTACTTCATTTTAATTTTTATTTCTAAATTACGATGTTAATCTTGTTTATTTGATTGATCTCTGTCTTATCCACCCTGGTATTATTAATCTTTTTATTTTAGTTTAAGCTAATTAACATTATCATTTCCTCAGTCTTATGTTGGCATTATATTTTTGTACTGAGTTTGAAACGTTTCAGGACTTCGTTATTGATAAAGCTTAGAAGAACTCCGGGATTAATTTTTAACTTATAGGTTTCTTATTAACTTGCTATTGAGGCGTTATGGAGTGCAGCACCTTAATAAGTATAAAGGTGTCCAGTGAATTAGGAAACTGACACCTGATCATTAAAGGAGAAGAATGAATCATGCATATCTAGTGAAGACATTAAAAATCGTCCACTAATTGTCGAGAAACATCAGGAAACTTTATTCTTAAAAACGTGTTACTACTTGGGCAAGTGTTTGTTTGTTATCAAGACTTCTATTGTTCCTGTTCATTTCACTAAACAATTTTGTTCTAGCCCTATATAGGATTGAACCTCTCTTGATTTAACCCTGTTCTGGAATTTAAGACGTAAATTTTATTCATCTCTTGCCAAACGACTTTATTCAGCTCTAAACGAGTCCCCCTCTGCCCATAAAAGGGTTCTACCTACCTCGATCTAAAGCTTTAATAGGCAGTAGAACTTCAAGACTCTTCTACATTTTTCGCATGAGAGTACGGGGAGGGGGGAGGGGCGCTGTATAAGCGAAGCGGCCCTGCTCTTGGTGTTCTGTATATTGGTGCATTGCTTCTGACCTGGGCACTGAGCAGGAGACAAGGATGATCTTGATCCACAGTGAGTTTAGATGAGAGGGAAATAAGGGTGGTGGATGGGAGTGGAATGGATGGGAGTGGGTGTTTGCTTTGATTTGGCTGACTCCCTTATAATAGTAAAGAAGCCCTTGGTATGTAGATAGATACATAGATAGAACTCTAAGAGTTGTGCCAGACAATTTTATCTACGTTGCATAAGAGCCAAATAGAAAAGAATCACAAATGCAAAGTGTATATGACCATAAATATATAGAAAACTACAGTATTTACTTCCAACTTTTCCTCATTATCTCGCATTTTACATTTCGACGGACAAAATTAGATACAATCCTTTCAATTCTAATTAGCCACACAAGGAAAAGATACGATTTTTTTTATGATTTTACCAAATTCATTATTATATTCTGAGTTATTTAATTAATACACTGATAATCACAACAGTCATTTAATCATATTAAATAAAGTTTATTTAGTTGACCATTCAACCTCAGCCACAAA
>NC_134784.1:47093036-47098036 GCF_046742065.1 Oratosquilla oratoria | reverse complement strand
TCGTAGGTCCGATCCATGGGTAATGCTATGACCTTGCACACACACACACACCCAACTCCCCGCCCACGAGAGTCAGAGTAACGACCCGAAGCGCAGCGGTACCGAAATAATTTCGCCCTGGGCAGGATTCGAACCAGGAACTCCAGGCCACTATCGTAGCAGTTCAGTGCTCTACCAACTGCGCCACCGAGTCGTGTGTGTGTGTGTGTGTGTGTGTGTGTGTGTGTGTGTGTGTGTGTGTGTGTGTGTGTGTGTGTGTGTGTGTGTGTGTGTGTGTGTGTGTGTGTGTGTTTTGCTATGTAAAATCACTTAGCTTCTTTTATAAGTAATTATAAGCTATGAACCCCCAAAGTATATTGTTTTTCCTATATTTATAAGCATGTTTGTATTTCAAAAATATATAAACCTGGCTGTATAAAAAGTGAAATGTATAAAAGGAGAATTAACAAATTAAACATATTAATTCTGTGCATCTGAATACTAAGGGACACAAGGCAAAAGTTACTCCATTCCAACTCTAGTTTCCCGTAATTAAAGCAAGGAAAAAATATCAAAAAGAAAATGACAAAGAACAGGAAACGGTTTGACGAAAACATTTTACTAGTACCAAGTATGACAAGTAACTAAATACTTGTATCGTAAAAAAAATGTTTATCACAGTTGTCACATTTCAGAAATTTTGATCCATTTTATTCGTCATCACTACCATTTCTGCATCACTGTTGGTCTCACGTAGCCCCTCTGTGTTTACTGCCTCCCCAATTGCCACATATCATGTTTGTGTCGTCATCCGCGCTATTCTTTACGACTGCCGTCTGTCACATTCCGTCACCAGCGTCAAACATCTCGTTGCCATCTCAACATCTGCTGCGTTGGCATGGTCGTTGATTTTCACTACAATTTCTCATCATGTTCACCAACGTATTTTCCTCAGAGACTTCAAACTGATTTCGTATTTCTAATATGGTAAACTTTATGCAATTCGTCAGGAAAAGATAATGAAAAGGCCTGAAATTCAAAATCCAATTTCATTGAAAGATGACGTTCTTCTCCCAAAAACCATTTTTCATATCATAGCCCGAGATTAACCCCTTAAATGCTGTGACGTTCTATTTTTTTTTTTGGGGGGGGAGGGAATGGGGTTGCATCTGAAAGGTCAAAATTCAACTTGAAAGAGGTTTCTAACAACTGAGACAATTTTCAAGTCGGACTTTCTGCATAAAACCCTGTTTTTAGAAGGAAAAAAGTCCATTAGTTAGGTTACCTTATTGAAAGAGTTAATAAAGAAGACATGAAGGATCGTACCGTAGTCTTGGCTGTCCTAGACTTGTCCGAGCTGTTGGCGAGGAGGGTGATGTATTGTTAGTGTGGATCTGGAGGGCCGTGGTTGAAACCTGAAGATGTGAGGTCAGTCTTGAAAGGAGTTTGATGATAGAGCCGCGATGAATTGTCGAGTTGGAAAGGTAGTGAAGAGGGAAAGGATGAGATGAAAAAGTTGACGCAAGAAAAGAGACGAGACAATCTAAGTTGGAGACAAGTTTGCGCATGGACGATACAGACGCTGATGAGTTGTGTTGGAGATGTGTGAGAGGAAGATGAGTATGATATGTGGTGAAGGCAGACTGTAGGAGTAACTACTACTTTGTCACATTACTTCCCCCATCCCCCTCACTGAGACAATGCAGACGCTGATGAGTTGTGTTGGAGATGTGTAAGAGGAAGATGGGAAGGATAAGTGACAAAGGCAGAGGCTGTATAAGTAACTAGTGCTTAGTCATATTCTCATTCCATTCCCTCACTGAGCATACTCAGGTCTCCAGTCGTCGGGATACTCTAGAGCATTCCTATATAAACTCCGGCCATGCACCTCTGATTATAATCGTAACTGCCCTGGTTTCATATGCTATTTCATTGTATATTACTGGTTGGAGGCTGTGTAAAATTAAGCAGAAAGTATAGGTTATGACCAAATAAAAGATACAATGCAAAGTTGGAAAGAAAGACAATTAACATAACCAAACTTTATACATGTAATATAAACCTGACCATTTGAAAGTATTGTTTTTGTAAAAGAGGCCTCTAGCAAGTTCATTTTAGGAGTAACGGTGTGGACAGTGGAAGGTAAAGATTATACACAAGATTATATACTGTCCGTCTTAATATTTCGTATACAATAGATTACCTTTTCATATTATTTTGATTATATTAAAATCATAAGTTTTAATTAAAACATATACCTTGCAAGTGACACTATCCCATCTTCGTGTAGATAAGTTTTGAATAACTAAATCTTGAATCATAACGGAAAGTCTGGAATACACAAAAAATTGGAAGACTTATGTTACTACTTTATGTTAAAAATATAGAAGGGAAAAAGTATCAGAATGTTACATTATACATGGGCCTAACCAGTTTTAACATAAAAGTGCAACGAAGTCATTGTCAAATGACTCTTAAAACAAAAGACAAATATTCCAAAAAGCAGAACTACATAGACAGATGTAGGTTTAAAGCAATAGAAAATAGTCAGAAGTGATATTTTGCTGACAAAACAGACCAAGCATAATGTAGACCAGATTTTATGGAAGACTGATACTTATATTAATGATGTTTTAAAAAAATCAATGTACTGCTGTGTTGGATGGCACTGAAGAAATGTTAGTTTCTTGTGATGTACATATAGCCTACAATAGAATAATGTGCACTTTTATATTTCATTCAGTGAAACATTATTTAATATTGTATGTACTACCAGAATAAGTATTGGAATATGGTACAGACCCCAAAGTAAGCTGTTTTAATGTGGTGTCAGTATATATGTCAAGAAACCATAGACAAATAGATAGTGCAAACTTTAATGTTTACTCCAAAAGCTGTGGTAAAACTTGGCCAGGGGGTCTGGTGTCGGATTTCTCATTAAAAGAGTGTTAAACTAAGGAGAAGAAGATTACGACGCCATAATTGTTGTTGGAAAGATAAAGAACAATTTTTTTTGGCATGCCCTACAACAACGTCTACGAATGTGAATCTTGAAGAGAATGTGGCAATAAAGTAAGAGGCGCCATTGAAGATGGAACAACAATCCTATACAAGAAGGGAAGGAAAACACACACACACGCACACAACACACACACACACACACACACACACACACACACACACACACACACACACACACACACACACACACACACACACACACACACACACACACACACACACACACACACACACACACACACACACACACACACACACACACACACACACACACACACACACACACACACACACACATAAAAAAGGAGGAGGAGGAAGAATCGAATTAGACAATTAAAACAGGTAGAAGAGGGAAAGAAGGCACCGGAAAAAACAGGGAGAACAGGAAGAAGAAGGAAGAAATGTAAGAATAGCAAGAAGTTGAAGAAGAGAAAGAAGAAAAAGAAAATGAAAAACGAGAGAGACAGCAAGAAGAAGAGAAGGATGAGAAAGAAGAATAAAAGAGGAAGAAAAGAAAGAAGAGGTAGAAAAGGAAGAAGAGGAAGAAAAGAAAGAAGAGGTAGAAAAGGAAGACAAGGAAGAAGAAGAAGACGAAGAAAAAGAGGAAAAAAACGATGAAAAAGAGGAAGACGAATAAGCAGATGAAGAAGAAAAGGGAAAACAGAAAGAAGAGGAGAAAAGTTAATAATAGGAAGAGGGGAAAACAAGGAGAAAGGGGTAGAAGAAAAAACATACATGAAGGAAAAGAAGAAGAAGAAGAAAAAGAAGAAGAAGAAGAAGAAGAAGAAGAAGAAGAAGAAGAGGAAGAAGAAGAGGAAGAAGAAGAGGAAGAAGAAGAAGAAGAAGAAGAAGAAGAAGAAGAAGAAGAAGAAGAAGAAGAAGAAGAAGAAGAAGAAGAAGAAGAAGAAGAAGAAGAAGAAGAAGAAGAAAAGAAGAAGAAAAAGAAGAAAGAGGAGGGGGAGATTGAGGAGGAGGAGATGGAGGAGGAGGAAAAAGAATAAGAGATGAAAAAAAGGAGAAGCAAGACGAAAAAGAACACAGGAAGAGAACAAGAGCAAGAAGATAGAATAAAAGAGAAAAATTAGTAGCCTAAAAGGTATGAAGAGCAGGTCGAAGAGAAAGAAAGCAAGAAAAGCAAGGAGATGAAGAAGAAAAGGAGAGATTAAAGAAGGATAGAGTAAGAGAAAGAGAATAGAAAGGAGAAAAAGAACTGGAGGATAGATAAGAAATGGACAGGAAGAATGGAAGATGAGGAGGAGGTAGAGGAAGAGGAAGAGAGGAGCAAGAGTAAGAAGAGGAAGTAAAGAAAGAAGATGGAACGAAGGAAGAGAAATATTAAGAGGAAAACGAAGACAGAAAGAGAGGAAAAGAGGGAGAAGACAAAGACGTGGAAGAAAATGAAGATGAAAAGAATAAGGAGGATAAAGTGGAAGAAAAGAAGTAGAGAGGGAGTTAGAAAAAGAGGAAGACAGAAGCATGAGGAAGAAGAGAAGAAAAAGAAGAAAATGAAATAAAAGAAGAGAATAAGGATAAAGAAAAGGAGGACCGGAAGAGAGGGAAAAGAGGAAGAAGAGAAATCAGAGATGAGGATGAGGAAGATAAAGAGTAATAAGAGGAAGACAAGGAAGCAGGGAAAAGAGGGAGATGAGAAAGATGAAGAAAACAAAAGAACGTGAAAAAAGAAAGAGGAACAGGAGAAAAGAAGGCAAAGAGAAAGAAATACAGAAAAATAAATTGTAGACAAAGGAAACAGATGTAAAGAAGATGCAAAGGAAGTATTGGATGAAATATACATTGTTACAGTTGAAGGGAGTACTGATATTTGGGTAAAACCTTAGAGTAACTGAAGCCCTATGTGAATTGATGTGGTAAAAGAAAGATGTATGGTAAATAAAGTATACTTTATGAATTAGCCACGTATGTGATGAGTTAAGAATGGGTGCAATGAGAGGGATTTAAAGGAAAAATAAACAAGGGCTGTCAACAGCTACAAGATGTAA
>NC_134784.1:47073036-47085536 GCF_046742065.1 Oratosquilla oratoria | reverse complement strand
TTCTGCTATGCTAATCAGGTGCATGATTAAAGTTGATTAGTAAATGCATTTCTACGCAAAATGTATTGGTGATTGATATGTGGACGTAATTATTTCATTATCAACTCGCGCAGGCACTCACGCAATATATTGCCTCAATTCTCCTCATTACGTGCCATGTTGAGCCTCCCGTGTAATTAGGCCTCAGCTGACAAACCGCAATGGCGCACTGCTCCGACGTTAACGTCTTTTTTCTTCTGTGTCACACCAACGCCTTCTGCCCATCTCAAGTACTTCTTTGCTCTGTAGCTGCGAAGCACTATAAAGGATACTTCATTAAAGTAGACAGGGATCAATGATGGGTGGTTCTCTGTGACGGACCCTGTGACGGACGTCGGAAAGTTTCAGCTCCCGGCCGCCTGTCTTCAACTCCCATTAATACACTCACTTCCCTCAGAAAATACAGTACTGAGAGGCTGGTATTCTGTTTATGGCCCTAAGATTTCTACAAATTTTGTAATTACTTAGTTTTTTTGTCCAAATAGAGAGAACTTGCAGACTATAGCTGCTCCTTTTTCTTCTACCAGCCGATGGCAGAAGAACACGACCGTGCAATTTCTAATTGGTAACATTAGCTCTACTTTAGTAAGATCAGTATTGATTTAGCAAGAAACATTGTACTTATAGCGTGTGAATTAGTGTTATTAAGGAAAGAGGAATAAAGTAGAAAAAAATCAGTCTGTAAAACTGTGCTCTCTAAGAAGTCCGGTCAAGATGTGGCGAAGGTCGTGATTTAGAACTATTCTGCCAAATCAACCTTAGTACATGTCTCTTTTTCCCTTATATCCCATCTATGTGCAATTTTATTTATTCTTATTCTGCATACAGTAAAGGAAGCTGTATAGTATAATGAGCATAATTTTTTAGGACATGAAAACTATTTTATTAAATTCTATGACACGTTGCAGAGCTTTTTCCCCATGTTGCCACTCCGAGGTGTCACAGGTGAGACAGGTGAGATGGGTTACGTGGGTAAGCGTTTTTATAATTCATTGTACTAAACAACTTCCTTTAGTATATAGAGAATAAAAATAAATAAATAGGACATAACTGGGAGATAAGAGAGCGAGAGAGAGAGAGACATTTTGTAAGGTTCATTTTGCACGACTATACCTCACCCTGAACAGGCTCTTTGGAGTGCACAGACTGTAGACTGTAAAGCAACAAATTATAGTGTAAAGTAAACAAGATGAAATTTTCTTTCTTTTGATGTTTGTTTGGTATGTCGCGGTTGTGATAAGTTGTAATGGAGATTCATAAAATGTGAGGAAGGTATTCATCACCTCAATATTGTTCTTCATGAGATGGGTAAAAACCTTCCTAAAGCTTCAGAAGCAACTCGCCTTCTGTCCTTCCGCTACTGCTGAGAGTGGGTGACGCACCGAGGATTGGCTGAACAAGTAGCCCATGGATTTTCCACTAGTCATGAAGAATCGTTTTGTTCCACTAAAGGATAAAGTTAGGATGATTAGGAGAAAAGCAGAGGGAGTAATTGGTGAGAAACAGTATTGGTTTAGGAAAGATAGAAGTTGGGTGAATCAGATTTTCATAGTAAGAAGGGTATGTGAGAAAACTTTAGGAAAAGGTAAGAATGTTTTTGGGGCCTTTATGGTTTTGGAAAAGGCTTATGACAAGGTAGAGAGGAAGCCACTGCGGGAGGCTTTGCAGATATATGAGATTGAGCAAAAGACGTTAAGGGCAGTCAAGAGTTTTTACGAGAGCAGTAGATCCTGTGTTAGAATGGAAAATGAGGAGAGTGAGTGGTTTTAAGTAAAAGTAGGACTACGTCAGGGTTGTGTTATTTCCCCATAGCTGCTCAATGTGTAAATGGATGGGGTTGTGTGGGAGATAAAGTTGAAGATAATGGTTAAAGAAAAAGAAAAAAACAGGAATGTGAGCCATTTGATGTTTGCTGACGACCCTACGCTTACGGCAGGGGCAGGGAAAGGGTTAAGGGGGCTAGTGGCGGAGTTTGGGAGGGTACTCAACAGGAGAAATTTGAAGGTAAAAGTGGGTAAAAGCAAGGTGATGAGATGTAAAATGATAAAGGATGGCAGTTAGTTGGGTGTAAGTCTTAATGATGGGACTGCGTCAGGGTTGTTATGTCGCCATAGCTGTTCAATGTGTACATGGATGGCGTGGTGTGGGATGTAAAATTGAGGGTATAGGTTAAAGAAAATAAGAAAAAAAAAACCAGGGAGGTGAACCATTTGTTGTTTGCTGACGATCCTATGCTTACGACAGTTTGGGAGGGTATGCAGTAGGAGAAATTTGAAGGTAAACGTGGGTAAAAGTAAGGTGATGAGATGTACAATGATAAAAGATGGCAGTTAGTTGGATGTAAGTCTTAAAGGAGAGAGGCTGAAGGAGTGGATAGTTTTACGAATTTGGGGTCGCAAGTAGCATGAAAGGAGGAGTGGACGTTTTGATAATTGTAGACTGGGAGAAGCAAGTAAATGGCTTGTGATAAGAAAAAAGTGTCATAAAGAAAAGGTATCGCGAATGGATGCAAAAAGGAGATTGTATGAAGGGGTGATTGTAATGACAGCTTTGTTTGGGGAAAATAACTGAAGTGGAATTTTCCAAATGTGTTTGAGATGAAATGTCTGAAGAGTACGAGTATTGTTGTGGTTACTAGTTTGGATAGAGTGAGAAATGACTACACAAGGAGGAGAGCGGGAGTCGAGAAGTAGATAGTAGATATGGATGATGTAAGAGTATTGGGAGATTTTAGACATATTGGAAAGATGAACGAAGAAATATTAGTAATAGTGGTGTGAAAGACAAAGGTAGATAGTGAATTTTACGGGACGACCGAGGATGAGATGGATGGATGTGGTGAAGGGAAAACTGAGCAAGAGGAGAATATTTATTGAGCAAGGAATGGAGAAGGTAGTAGATAGTTATTAATGGAGATTTCCTGTACATAGACAATACTGTTATGCAGGGAAGGGAGAGGTGGGGTATCTGGGTAAGAGGTGCTTATATGTGAATTAAATTTTGAGTCAGCACGAAGGTGATATCTCCCCGTCTTCTCTTTTTCTTCATGAGGAGATGGAGAGGAGGGGCAAGGCAATTAAGTGAAACGTCCTTGCTGTGTATGTGCAGCGTCTTATTGCACTCCTTCTGCGTCATGATAGACGACGGGATACAGTGATAAACTTTTATCCGTGAGGACCTAAGAGTAGTGGTAGATGGGAGTAGAATGAGAGTATGGACGTAACATTGACTTAGCTAACTATGTGCGTGTGTGTGTGTATATATATATATATATATATATATATATATATATACATATATATATACATATATATATATATATATGTATATGTATATATATATATATGAACACATACACACTTATAAATGCATATATATATATGTATATATATATATATATATATATATATATATATATATATATATATATATACATATGTATGTATGTATGTATATATATATATGTATATATATGTATGTATATATATATATCTATATATATATATATATATATATATATATATATATATACATCAAGGACTACTATTACACAGGACGTGCGCACCCAGATCCCAGGGTTCGCTAGCGGAGGCCATTGCTTTCTTTGTAACCTAACATTTTATATTGGACAAATATATCAAACCTAGAAACCTAACATTGTATATAGGACAAATATATCTACTATTGACTTATTCAATGCAGATTAGGAAAAATTGCTTTATGCTACCCCATTTCCTTTTTCACCAGAGTCCGAGCACGCTCGTAGCAAGGGGTAAATACCAGAACGAATCCCTTTCACGCTTCGCCATTGTAACTATGTGAGAAATTCGCTACTGGAGCGCGACATCAATCAGATTATTTTTATGACCATCGCGTGTAGGACTCGAACCTTCCGCTCAGAGGCCATACGGCTACTGGGCAGAGCTTTAACCCTCTCAGCTACAGAGTCTGCCAAGTTTCTCAACTCGGGAACGATACTGGTTCCCGAGATTAGGAAAGATCGCTCTCTGCGACCTCATTTTCTTTTTCACCAGAGACCCGAGTCCACTCGTAGGAGGATATAAAGACCAGAAAGAATCCCTTTCACGTTCCGCCATTGTAACTATGTGAGAAATTTGCTAGGGGATAGCGACATCAATCAGATCATTTTTATGACCTTAGCGCGTAGGACTCGAACCTACCACTCAGAAGCCATAGGGAATAGAATTATTATTATTATTATTATTATTATTATTATTATTATTATTATTATTATTATTATTATTATTATTATTATTATTATTATTATTATTATTATTATTATTATTATTATTATTATTATTATTATTATTATTATTATTATCATTATCATTATCATTATCATTATTATTATTATTATTATTATTATTATTATTATTATTATTATTATTATTATTATTATTATTATTATTATTATTATTATTATTATTATTATTATTATTATTATTATTATTATTATTATTATTATTATATATTATTATTATTATTATTATTATTATTATTATTATTATTATTATTATTATCATTATTATCATTATTATTGTTATTATTATTATTATTATTATTATTATTATTATTATTATTATTATTATTATTATTATTATTATTATTATTATTATTATTATTATTATTATTATTATTATTATTATTATTATTATTATTATTATTATTATTATTATTATTATTATTATTATTATTATTATTATTATTATTATTATTATTATTATTATTATTATTATTATTATTATTATTATTGTTGTTGTTGTTGTTGTTGTTGTTGTTGTTGTTGTTATTATTATTATTATTATTATTATTATTATTATTATTATTATTATTATTATTATTATTATTATTATTATTATTATTATTATTATTATTATTATTATTATTATTATTATTATTATTATTATTATTATTATTATTATTATTATTATTATTATTATTATTATTATTATTATTATTATTATTATTATTATTATTATTATTATTATTATTATTATTATTATTATTATTATTATTATTATTATTATTATTATTTTT
This sequence comes from Oratosquilla oratoria, assembly GCF_046742065.1. NCBI lineage: Eukaryota > Metazoa > Arthropoda > Malacostraca > Stomatopoda > Squillidae > Oratosquilla > Oratosquilla oratoria. Next base: position 47,080,439 of record NC_134784.1, on the reverse strand, counting down.
ATTATTATTATTATTATTGTCATCATTTTTGTTATTGTTATCATTATTATTATTCATATTATTTTTATTGTTATTATTATTATTGATATTGTTATTATCATACTAATATTATTACTATTTCTATTATCAATAATATTATCATTTCCTATAATATTACTAATATCAATAATGATACTATAATTATCATCATTATCATTCATATTTTTTCTTTTAAATATTCACTTAATATCATCACATTGTAATCATAATTCTGGCTTCGTTAATATTGTTTTAATGACAGTTTTCCAGGATGTAATTATTGTATCCTACAGTAAGTCTTTAATGTCCAGATTTTTCAGCGGCCTGGAACACCAAGTTTCCTTCGTAATATATACCTTATTAACTGTTTACCGCATTACGCTTGAAGCATGCTATTCCAAAGAACACTTTGTATTTACAAACACAGCCATATATAAAATTGACGTGAAGCTTACTCTGAGAAGTAAAACATTATGACTTAAACCTAGTTGGAGATACATTGTTACAAGTATGATATTAGTGGTAGTCCACCCTAATGCATGTAATGCCAAAGCATCCAAGAAATACAAAAACTTTATGTAAGAGTAGAGCAAGCCGCATATAATCCGTTTAGAGACGATTGGTTTCAGCATAAACAAAACCCGTCCAAAGAATATTGCTACCCAACACACCACACTCTTTCATCTTATGTTTATACACCTTCAACTATTCCCCACCTTGAACTCCCCTCAATTCCTCGCCCCCTTATATTAACCTCCACCAAACTGTCATCAATCTCTACATAGCCTCCATCAGCGCCACCGCCACAGCCACCGCCACAGCCACCGCCAAAGCCACCTTCACCTCTACGGCAACATCCACGGCCACCACTACCGCCAAGGCCAACCCCACCGCCACTGCCACCGCCATCTTCACCGCCATTCGTACTGCCACTGAGACAACCACCACCACCACCACAGCCACCACCACCGCCACCGCCACCGCCACCACCACCGCCACCACTACCGCCACCGCCACCGCCACCGCCACCACTAGTACCAGCTTCACAACACTGTTTGCCCATCATATGTCAGGCATACATACCTCATAAAATTTCCTCCCGCGCACCCGAAACACTCCTCTGTAGGCTGTAAGACCCAACCTTTCAACACTATACTAGTCAAACCAATGTTGCAGAATTCCCACTCAACATTAGTATAATCATTTGTCGCTAACACCTTATCACATGGTCAAATTAAGGAATACGGGAGTTCAGTGAGCTTCATACTACACATGTTTCCCATGCAATATTTATATATCATTATGTCACTAACTAATCACAACATACTGTACAAGGGTACTTAATGAACCGCATCCCATGAAGCTAGTTCAAAACATTATATACAACTTCGGTCTATATGTTAAATCTTACGACACGACAAAGCCTTTTATGGCTTATGTTGTACATAAGACGTTGCACCTGGTAGGGATCACCATGGTGAAAAGGAGAGTGTCTAGATCAGAAATTCTGAAAGCATTAACTGTAGCCGTCCCTTGCTAGAAAAAAAAGATATATATATTATGTCGTCGTAATTCTTGAACAATATTCTAGCTCATGCAAAACCACAGCCAACCATGCATTATACCACAGCTGGCACTAACCACACACGAAGCATAATCACGCCTCTGCCAACAGCTGTCCATTGCTCAGTAACCAACCACAAGGGCGACGTAACCAGCCACGCGTCAACAGTGAGCCATAGTGCCCCACCTTGCTCTGGGTGACTCATGCCACCCCGATGCGATCCCTCCCACCTACCTCCACCTCCTCCGCCCCACCACCCGCCCTCAGCCCCTAAACATTAGTTCCCTAGCATGTAAGAGGAAGTGAAAGAGGTGAAACACCTCTTCTTAATATGAAACTAAAGAATTAGTGTCCTCCTTTCTTTCATTTCAGGATATTTTCTTCCCTACTCTGTGCCGCTTACCTAAGCTTAGAATCATAATTACAGTGTTTATGGTGGCTCAATATGCAGGTTTCATTTTGACTGGCAACAGACTTTCTTCAGCTTTAGGAGCACTACTGTACGTGTTATGGCTTTCTCGATTAGCTTTTTTCCCGAAATGTGGTTCTTAATGTTTGTCCATATATCTCGAAGTCCAACTTAAAATTAACATAATACTCCCCTCTCTGTACCATATTCCTGTACGCTATTTTTTTTTTTTTTCGTGATCCCATTACTGACATCAGCGAAAACCCATTTCGAAATACCATGGCCTTATTGAAGCACAAGTACATACAATATACTTATCCTAGATTTTTTTTTTCTGATTAACGTTTAACAGTTTTGTTTAATTTGGGAATACTGTCAAAGCAAAATTACCAAGTAACCCTAAAACTACACTAGGCTTTTTTTCCTCCCTGTTCTACAACTGCCTCGTACAAACGGCCATAAAATGGAAGTAAATATGCTCAAAATATATTGGTCAACAAGAGCTGACTACACTGTGTATCACGAAGATTTGTGTACCCTCACTGAGTATTTGTCAAATATTGTTTTATGTAAACAAAAGTTCAATACCGTGGCTCCTGCTTTTAATCTGTTTTTTTTTCTTTATCAAAACACTATCATGATCTTTGTTCCATCGTATTCGATGTGTAGCTTTCGTTGTGAAACACTGCAGCCAATCGTCCACATTTTTTGATCCGTGCGCCGAGAGCCATCGCGTTGTACCTTAGAACTTGCGCAACCTCATCCAATGTTAAGTCTTTTCTCATTATCTCTCCCTTTCTCTCGCCTTTACCACCTCATTACTAGCTCCTCTCACCATCAAACGTTAAAAAAAAAATCGCCTCTACAAACATTACCCCTAATATCCTCTTGTCACCACTATTACGATCATTGCCATTACTATCATCATCATCATCAATACATTGTACATACCCGTAATCAAGGCCATTATCCTCCACTTCCGCCACCAGTGCCAATTCTTCTTTGGTTACAGCAATTATTGGTACCTTCCTTGCTGAAAGACGACGGGACACCATGAGTCCCACTGTCTCCATTATCTGAACAGCGACTCCCACAGCAAAACATCAAGCTCCAGCACGCCCACGCACGAACCTTCCTAACGTACACTCTTGCACACACACACACAGACACACACACACACAGACACACACACACACACACACACACACACACACACACACACACACACACACACACACACACACACACACACACACACACACACACACACCACACATATGCAAACGCAAGCAAACACGCACACATAAACACACACACGAGCGCGCGCTCGCACAGTCACGTACAACCAAACAAGCTCACGGGTGCAAACGCGCGCGCGTACACACACACACACATGGCCACAATTACTGTCATTACTGTCTCAATGAGAGCACAACAACAAAGTCCTGTACGCTGTAACCACTTCTGCCCTCACCAGTGCCACCAACATCGTGGTCCTGTTGACGCCAAAGATTTCATAAGGAAAGCCATAATCACCTCTGCCTTTATGAAACCACTCATGTCTGTGTTAACGTTTTTATTTCTTCGTTTAATTTTCTGGCTCTTAGGCAATACGATCAGAACAGACATTTCTCACTTTGCCCACCTCTTTCTGCGTCACATTCCACCTCCCCACTCCACCTTTCCCATCCATCCCTTCATCTACTGCCTCCACCTTCTCCCCCTTTCACGTTACGTTCCTCTCACCTAGAATCCCCTCATTCCCTCCGATCCCTTCTACCTTACAATTATTTTACCACTAGTCTTAACTAAACACAATGGCGCTCTATATAGATATAATTTTGAACGAAATTAGACAATATTCTTTAGCTAAGGAAAGTGTTATTGTGTAACAAATAACTTAAAACCTTATTGATTAGCTCCTTCAAAACAATGACCTTTTCTAAGATTTTATTGTTGCCAAAGACGGGTGATTTTATTCAACTAAGCGTCAGTTTATTTTGTCTATATCAATCAGATAAGCTAAATTGAATTGTCTGGTGGTAGCTAGAATTATTATACAAGTTAACTGTATTAATGGAATCGGTAATCAATCAACTTATATTAATTTGCTCTTCTTTTCTTCTCTAAGCAAGTTGCTTTGGCTCAATAGGAGCTAGTGTAAACAGGTAGTTGATGTGAACATGAGCATGAATAAGACAATAGGAAAGAAAATCCATTTAAAATCAAACTAAAGAGAAGTGGCCCTTAAGAGAAGGGAAATACTTATCAAGATGTTTCGAGCCCAACTTGCTCGTGTATAAACGAATGAAAAACGGGTTCGTGCATTGATTAATAGATGCAGGATATGTATTAATTATCATTTAGACAGTGTTATGAGAAGGAATGTCTTCAGAAGAGCAGAGGTAGCGGTAGTGGAGAGCCCAATGCATTCAGTGCAGTTCAATGGGAACTAGCTGTCAAAGCGGAGAACAGAGATGTGTAAATTGGTGGAGGAAATAGTGGTGGTATTGTAAGAACTATGTAGATAATAACGATACTAGGTAAGGTACATAATAAGAACATAATGAAAAATATGAAAAGGAGGCGATAGGAAGTGGAAACAAATACAAAACAGATTAATATGGTTTGGATATTGAATAGAATGGAGGAAGGATAGGAGAGTAAAGAGCGTGTCTAGAGCATGGATAAAAGTATAGAGGAGCCAAAAGGGGTGGAAGATGAAGCAACTAATTACAGGACAAAAATAATTGATGGCAAAGAATAACCAGAAGTAGATAAGGTGGTACAGAGGTGGAAGAAGAGGGGAGAATGTAGAGGAGCTGGAAATTGTAAATGAAAGGAAGAGGAGAGGCTCACAACGAGGGAAATATATTAAATAAACACATATGCATGGGGTTGAATATTTCTTAATGCGAGCGTATGCAGGTGTTTCGATGTGTATACATATATATCCACGTATATATTCAGGTAAAAAGTGTTTATGATCTTTTGTGGTATAGCCGAACCCTAAGGAATAGGCAGGATATACAGCACAGTAGGTTAGAGTGGGTTGTAGATTCAAGGAGTGTATTGTATATGTGTAAGGCATGGTTACTCTGGCCATAGTAAGAGTTTGAGGCCTGCCTGCCGTAGGTCCATGAAATGGTAAGAAGATTAATTCCAGCTTCCTGTAATAGTTAGCGCAGAGAAGGGGCGAAGACAACAACTATTCCTAATGAAAATTCATAGCCCCAAAGTAGCTGGTAATGGTCTTTGGATTTTCCCATAAATGTTTCTGGGAAGAAACCTGGATTGATGTCAGTATTAATTACTATAGGATTGTTACCAGCTTTAAGTAGAATGTGGAGTGAATCAGTCATTGGTTATTAGATCCTCTTATGTAAAACGATGAAAGAAATACAATCAAATCTGATATAGAAAGATCTAGAGCCCAGTTCTAAGACTGAATGTCAACCCCAAGCATCTCCAGATGCATGTGAAGGTGCTGAATGCTTTTGAAGATGGGCGACAGGGAGATGACTCTATCTGACGCCCATCTCACGCGACCACCTCATGCAGCTACCCATCATTTGTCCCAGGGAAAGGTAGGGTGTATATTATTTATTTTGTTTTTCTGATTATGTTGGCTGAGTGCCAGAAATCGCATAAGGGTTGAAGGAGGCGAGGGTTTGACGCATATTATTGATAACGAGTGTTTGGTTTGGCAAGGAGAAATTTTGTAAGACTTTGAGGAGTGAATATTTTATGAGTACCTGTTATTTGAAAGGTGCAGTAAGTATTGCTCTTATTTTGAATGGCTCGAGAACAAATGTAATTAAAATATTGCCTAAGAAATTACTAGGTCAATAGGAGATGTGACAGAAATGATTTAATGATCAAAAGTATCCAACAGAAAGTAAAGCTGAATAGTATATGAGGTATAGTTAGAAGCAAAGGTCTTGAATGTAGAATGTGTTACCAAGTTGGTGAGTAATACGGATAGGGTGCTAAACTAACTGTATTGGATCATTTAGGATAAAAAAAATTGAAAGGTTCACCTTCTGCATTAGAGAGAGAAGGGAAACCAAAGTTGATGGTGAGCAATTCAAGTGAAGGTGATGAGCATACACCAGGAGGTGTTAAGTGGATACTGCCAAAGCCTTCACCTTTGCCTTATGCGCTTGGAGTGTTGAGGAAGGTAACAGTTATTTTTAGTGATACATCGGTTACTAAGTCTATTCCATTCATTAAGCGCTCTATTGATAAACCAGTTCTTGCCTATTTCGTTACTAAATCTAAATTTGGCCAATTTAAACCCAGTTCTATGAATTCTATCCTGCTTACTTAAAATGATGACTTTACCTATATCACCCATGTTAAAGTCCTTTACCCATTTGCATACCTCTAAAGAAGGTAAGAGATAATACCACAAAATGATGTCTGTACCATCAGACACCTAAAGTTCATTGTGAGAAAAAGAGTATTGATAAGAGAAGAAGAGATGATATTCTAGTAATGAAATATAAGTACAGGCCTCGAATATTGCAGAAATGGATAAAGTTAGTGTAAGCATTAAGATACCTTCGGGGCTATCAGCAAAAACCGATCCAACATGTAAATGAACTCATTTCCCTACATGACAGAGAACCCCAAATTTATTGCATTGTATTCTAGAATATATAAAGAAATAGGAAGAGGTATCATGAGTAATATGTTCTTCAGTGTAGTGGCGAAGAAGAAGCATCCTTAGAAGCAGGTCGGACTGCTCTCTATGACATCGGCAGTGTAACATTTCCAAGGACAGGAAGTTAATGACAAGGCACAGTTCGGTGACATTGACTGTATATACACTATGTATATAATTTTGATGAACATATGCTAGTGGTCTGCCATAAAGGAATATATACCTTGCCTGAAATTAATATTTTCCCTTAGGAATCACTGGATTTTTCCACAGACACAGTTCGGTGACATTGACTGTATATACACTATGTATATGATTTTTATTAACTTATGCTAGTGGCCTGCAATGAAGGAATACATACTTTGCCTGAAATTAATATTTTCCCTTAAGAATCACTGGATTTTTCCACAGATAACTTTGCTGCGCTTAGTTTGCCACTGATTGGGATTGATTTTACAACTGCGTATATGTAATTGGTGGAATCTTTTACTTTCAATTATAAGGATAGAGTACAGGGTCGAGGATTCCTGTGCATGCACAGTGCCTGAAACATCAAAGACCACCGATATAAACCATATTTTGTCCATCAAATGAATAAGATTGTATGAAACTGGCTCGGAAAAATGTGTGAAGTGTGTTACCATGTTAAAGTTTAATAGTTTCTGTCATTCTCATCCACTTCTCCTGTTCCAGCAGTCATATATTATCACCCGTCCCTTTTCCTGTTCCAACGGGTCTTGTAGATA
>NC_134784.1:47040335-47045335 GCF_046742065.1 Oratosquilla oratoria | reverse complement strand
GCTCCTTTATTCTCTTCTACATATACTCTAAGTACTTAAAATTCTCCAATTTCTGTAGCCTCTATCCTTTAAGACTTACTTCAATTCACTGCTACCCTTACCCCTTGTACATCTTGTTATCTTACTTTTACCCACATTTAATTCAATTTTTCACTTCTCATGTACCCTTCCAAACTCCCGCACTAGCTGCCGTAAATCCTCCTCGGACCCAACTATAAGCAGTGGCGTCAAGCAACAACGGGATTACTTCCCACTAACCACTCTCACTAACCATCTTCAATCCACTGCCCATCACCATCATATATATATATATATATATATATGTATATATATATGTATATATATATATGTGTATATATATACATATATATACAGCATATATATCATATATATATATATATATATTCATATGTATATATATGTATGTATATATATACATATATGTATGTATATACATATATATATATATATATATATATATATATACATACATATATATACATATATATATATCCAGTACCACCCCATCTATGTACACGTTGAACAAACATTATGGCATTAGAAACCCTAAAGCTGTCCAACTTTCACGTCAGACCAAACTCACCTCTCACAATGCTAATACAATTTCTACTACTCACGTAAAACCTCTTGACTACCCTTAATAACTCTCCCTCTCACATAGTCTGTAACACCTACCACGATGACTTCTTTAGACACGCTTACTATCACTTTTACTATTCCAACTATTACTATTGTTCTTGCTATTATTACCATTGTTATAGCAATTGGTGTTGGTATCAGTATTTGTATAAATATTAGTATTAATATTGATATCAATATTGATATTGATAATTATATTGATGCTGATATTGATATTCATATTGAAATTTATATTAATATTGATATTGGTATTGATATTGATATTGACACTGATATTGATATTGATATTGATATTGATATTGATATTGATATTGATATTGATATTGATATTGATATTGATATTGATATTGATATTGATATTGATATTGATATTGATATTGATATTAATGTTGATATTGATAATTATATTGATGCTGATATTGATATTGAAATATATATTGATATTGATAATGATATTGATATTGATATTGATATTGATATTGATATTGATATTGATATTGATATTGATACTGATATTGATATTGATATTGATATTGATATTGATATTGATATTGATATTGATATTGATATTGATATTGATATTGATATTGATATTGACATTGATATTGATATTGATATTGATGTTGATATTGATATTGATGCTGATATTGATATTCATGTTGAAATTGATATTCATATTGATATTGATATCCATATTGAAATTTATATTCATATTAGTATTGATATCGTTATCATTACCGTTATAAGTTACATTGTTATTACAATTACTATTACGGTTACTACAACAACCACTATTACTATCACCATCACTATCAATATTACCGTTACCACAACTATCACTACCACTTATTAGTTCACTTTATCTTTTATTTTGTTCATTTACTTATTTATTTACTTGTTTATTTATTCATTTGTCTATTTGCTTTTATTTATCTATTTACTTAATTATTTATTTGTTTTTTATTTATATGTCATTTTTATATAGCTAATAAATTATTTACTATATTCATTTGTTTTTATTCATATATCTGGTTTTGTTTATTTGGTTATTTATTCATTTGTTTATTGTGTGTATACGTCACAGTGCGTACATATTTTTGTTTTACCAGTCGACATCTGCAATATGGCTTTCTGCAGTCATAAATCCCATCGTAGAGTTTTGTTTGTTTATTCTTTCAAACCAGTGCTTCTTTACTTGCGGAGCTAAAATCTTTAAAGTGCTGTTACCATGTCGTTGGAGCTACTTCTCAGAGCTATTGTGTTCCGCCAACTGCTTTATCGGACATTCCTGCTGGGCTGAGGAAGTCTAAAGCATTTCCAAGTCTGCTCCTCTTTCGTTTTTCGTTTTTCTTTTTCAATACGAATTAGGCTAGGTCTACTTTAGGTGTTTCTATATCTATTTTCCAGATGAAAAATATATCGCGATGGATGTGAACATATATTCTGCTGATACATTTTCATCATGTTTTTCACGATGAACCCTTTTTAATAATTGAAAATTTTTAAATACTTTTGTACACAATGACACGGTGTGAGTATAGGTCTGGCTAGTGACATTCAACTGTATTCAACTAAAAAGTGACACAGAATTGAGAATGAAATTTCTGTCAACATTTTCCATATCATAAGCCTTCCAAGTCGTTGTAGTGTAACAACAGACAGAGTGCATGCATCAAATGAAGTTTAATGCAGTTAAATTATTCAGTATTAACAACGAAATTTATGCCAGATGTAAAAAATAAAACAAAATAAAATAAAAGGAGAATAAATTTGAAAGTATTAATGAATGCCTCACCTAGTTATGTTGGTTTGTTCTCATACAAAGCCGTAGTCATTGCCAAACAAATTTACTTACCTAAAGGAATTAAAATCTTCCATACACGAAGGGAATCGGTATATAATGGACTATTGATATGTGATTATTTTCACCAAATAGGAACCTTCCTTTATTTCGATGTATTATGATTCAGTTTTTATATTTGCAAACACTTTATACAAATGTTGCAGGTGGAAGTGTAGTTTTTCTATAATAATCATAAGCGATTGTATTGCCGAGATGAGAGAATAGAACGAGGAGATTAGGTACATTGTAGGGCTGGCCTAGTAGATGATAATGTTGGTGGACACTGAGACTCAGAAAGAAAAAATAACATTTGTTGTTGCCTGCCATATTCATAGAAAGTTAATTGCATGCCAGGATGATATACAAAATTATTAAAGGAAGACATGCGTTTGCATCACCAGCAAAAGTTTAAGTAACATAGACCATAGCCACATATATTGCGCCATATAATAAAAAGGAAACGAGGCTGTAATATCGTTTGTATATTTGAGTACAAACACACGCACGAACACATGCACACAGACAGACACACAGACAGACAGGCAGACACACAGACACACACACACACACACACACACACACACACACACACACACACACACACACACACACACACACACACACACACACACACACACACACACACACACACACACACACTCACACACACACACACACACACACACACACACACACTCACACACACACACACACACACACACACACACACACATATATACATACACACGCACGCACGTAGGCTCGCATACACACACAATCACACACTTAGATACAAACTATTGAATAATAGTTTACTCATCATCGATAACAAAGTTCTTGAGACTTTTTTCAATGGATGTCTGAATGAACTTCTTTAACGCACACCATCAACATGTTTCTCAGCGTAAGACAAGGTATTCTTGGGATTGATGTGTTTCATGATTCCACAGATCATTGAAAAAAATGTATGGTTTCTTCTGTAGGAACATTTGAAATATATTCTCTATGTCCATGGATGCTAAAATTCCTTAAGGAGGTTTTTATTAAAAAAAAAATCTATGAACTCGTGTATTGAACGTAGTGAACAAAATATTTGGGTATATTGGAGAGATGATTTTGTTTAGTTGTTTTCATAACTGGTATGTGAGGATATTTGTGATACTACTCAGATTTGAGAGAACAAAATGGCCCCGTATAGTGGTAGGGGTAGTTAGTTTGACAGTGTGACATAATTACGATGGGATATTTTAACTATAAGCAAAACGTCCCCACCCATCAATCATTTCCTTTTTATATCTTAATGGATGAAGGTTCATCTTATCTCCTGCCCACTGCCCACTTGCAATGCAGCAGAACACAGCATTGCCAGCCGCTGAGAAGGAGAGCAGAGGTTGAACGGGAAATGGCAGATAGCGCAGATAAAAGAATATTACGATGGCTTAGGCACATGGTAGGAAGGAATGAAAAAAGACTACCAAAAGGAGTGCAGACGGCAGAGATGGATGAATAGGTGGGTGGATGAAGTAAAAGGGTATAAAAGAAGAATATCTGTTAAGCAGGGAGAAGGCAAGAGTAATGTGTGAATGGAAAATATTTTGAATGGAAAATGTGAGTCCAACTTTGTCACCAATGTGAGAAATCCAACGAAGGAAGGCTCCAAGCTGGTTCAAGTTCTTATTTGCTATATGTAAGATGTAGTCACACAGAGTAGTTGCATGGATATAGCGATACGAAAATATATAGGGTTAGGTACCCTTGTGTAAAAAGTGCTTCAGTGGAGCGAGGGTAAATATGTAATACCGATTCCCCAGATCCGTATGCACACACTGATGACGTCACGATATCCCTCCTGGTCTGAGTTGATTCCACAAGTATCAGTAGTAAATCTGGCTTTGATCGTGGCTGTGGTGCGTCACGATGATGCAGTGTACTTTATTCTGCTTCAGAAATTGCAATTTAAGTTGAAAAAATACATCAGTGACACTAGACTCCATTTCACTAACCTAAATTAACAAAGCATGGCTAAGTGAGTTGAACAAAAGCTTGTATATAATGACCACAAGTCCCTTCTCTCTTGGTTTCTTTACCGATTGCACCAAAGACATGAAACGTGAGTAGCTCTAAAGGATGCATTCATAGTAAAGTTTACTTTTCCTCCCCTCATCCTCCAACTCTTCTTTCTGTTCACCCTCCCTCTTCTCCTCGTCCTCCACTTTCTTCTCCTTGCCCTAATACTCCTGTTCACCCCATATCTCCATTGCTTCCTCCACCAGCTCCTCCTTGTTCTCCTCGTCCTCTTTATTCTTCTCGTCCTACTGATCCTATTCATCCTTCTTCTCCGTCTCTTTCTCCTCTTCTCCTTTTCTTGTTCTTCCTTCCCCTTCTACTTTTCTTAAGCCTCCTTTTCATTCACTTCCTTCTCTTCCTTCTTCTCCTACTCCTCTACCTCCTACTACAAATTGCCTGGAATACAGAAAACCCTTGTATATCGGAGGGG
>NC_134784.1:47022835-47030335 GCF_046742065.1 Oratosquilla oratoria | reverse complement strand
TTAAGTAAGAATGTTATCTTAGCCAGTGCCAGTATAGAAGAACTTCGGAACCAAAACAAGGGTACTTTATAATAACTATGACATTTAGATATTTTGTCTTGATTAACGCCACAGGAAGAGTGAGGGAACCTCAATTCAGTAAAGCATTTAACTGAATATGACTTAGTACTTAACAAAAGCTGATAAACTGCAGTAAACTTACTCTATGACCATGTATAATAGAGAAACGAGTTAGCTAACACTTTTTATACATAACAAATTGGACACCAATTAAATTCCACTTGTTGGGAAAGGATTATGACTTCTATTAATCCTACTTTTCTTATGATGGATCTCTCAAAAACAAATGGGAGTTTTAGGATGCTAATTTTGTGGGTCATTATGTAACAAAAAGATTTTTTTCCCCAGATATACTAGTAAGGAAGTTCAAGTGTGTGGCTCGTGACAGACCTATTGAAATTTAACGTGCTTGAAAATAAATTGTAATGTTTATTGCGATTGAAATGAATCATGAACAATGTTGGTAGTAAGTGAAATTGATAAAGTAAAAAATAGAAACAAGAGAAGGAAATTAGAATAGAAACTTACGTTCAGAGAAATCTTATTTGGTATAGTCCAGCTTCATGAAAAGAAAGATCAAAAAACTAAAACGGGAAAAATGTCTGAAACAAGATTAAAGAGGGAACTAAGATGAAACAATCATGAAACATAGCGGGTGTAGAGAACCAGTTAAGCTAAATGTAATATGCTGAGATTTGTGTAATAGATGATACCTCTCCAATAAGAATAGTCAAACAAATATAAAAATACAATAGATAATAATAGCATCGCATATAATTGCTAGAAATGAAACAAGAGAGTCATTACGGGTCTCAGTCAATTGTAACGGACCATAGAGCTCTTACGAAAATATTATATATTCCAATACATGAACCCACTTCCATCTATTTCAAATCTATCCATTATTCATTTATTCCTCTTTTGTCTAAGCTCCTTATAGATGAAGAGTTATAAGGAGTAATGTAACAAGAGACAATATATCCACACCAACCCCCAGAGCCTAAGCTGGTTTACCCCAACCATCCCACCTATACATATTGACACTCTTTCTTTGTCCCCTCATGCGTAAATAGAGAAGATGTGGAGAAATGCCCTCAGGCCGCGCCATTTCATCTTCCATTCTCAAACTGTTCTCAACTCTTACACTCTCCTTTCCCTGCTCAAGAGACATTTAACTTCTACTGAAGGCCCCCTTCACCCTATCCTTCCCTTTCGTTATTGGTATTCACCTCAAATCTAATCCATCCTCTTCTACTTTCCTCATTTTTTTTTGTTAGCTTTTTTTTACTCATTCCTTCCATATATCCAAAACTATACCAGTATTATTTCATTTTCCATACCTTCCAGCTCTTTTTGACACCCATTCTCCTTCTCACCTCCACATTTCCCATTCCAGCCATCCTCGTAATTCCCACCATACTTCACAAACGCTTTATCTCAATTATATTTGAATGTCTGTTTTCTGCCCACCATAATTCCAATTTTCTACCCCAAAATTATCCCTATATGAATACTAGAAATGAGCTACAAAGTTACAATAGATATTATGAAAGTTAAACAGACTATAGACATCTTAAAGAACTTATTGGAGTTAATATTGAACAACATCATGGAGATATTATGCTAAAATAGAAAATTACAAGCCTTGAACAAGTATCAGTAAAAATGAAAATATGCTTAGAGCTAGAATAGGCACTGTAATGCATAGATGATAATAAGATTGATAAGAGTAAATTAACATAAAAATATCTAAGAAATATAACAGTTCTATACTTGTGAATAATATCAACACTTCAAAAAGTAATCTATGATAAAGATTATGTTGTTTATACCTTATATGGAAGAAATAAAGTTTATACACGTTGTCATTCAATGTTTTAATATAAAGGTTTCGGCTATAATTCCAGAAACTATATTAATAAATAGAAAAGTGTATGATATGTTCATAATCATTAAACGTATGGGGATGGTTTGCAAAGTAGGGCTAGGAAAGCATATGAGAGGTACTGGAAGTGAGATGAGGGAATCAAAGAGGAAAGTGGATATAAAGTGAGATAGGAGTTTGAAGACGACAGGCATTGTTATGGGGATGAGTTGCAAGGTAGGGCTAGGGAAGCATATGAGGGGTACCAGAAGTGAGGTGGGAGAGGCAAAGAGGAAAGTAGATGTAAAGTGAGATAGGAGTTTGAAGACGAGAGGAATAGTTATAGCGGATAAACTAGTGAGGTCGTATAATGTCTTCCTAATTGAAGGATGCCCCAGGGCTGAAACAGATCTTATATGATTCGGCTTTACAAAAGAAGATGGGACAAATATGAATATAGTAGTTTTAGGGGAATCTGCCTATTAAGAGTAGTTGGAAATATGTACAAGAGTTTATTGAGGGAATTAGGAAACTCTGGGAAGCAAGTCATTGTATTAGAGGAATAAAGCATATTATGAGAAATAGGTATCTGGGAATAGATGCAAAGAGAAGACTACAAATATGAAATAGATATTACATTTACAGCCCTCTACGGAACAGAGACTTGAAATGTTAGAAATGCAGAAAGAAGACATCTAAATGCATTTAAGATATAATTTCTGAGAAGTGTGGTGGAGGTTACGAGGATGAATAAAATGAGAAAAGAGGGTGTGATGGACATAGTAGGGTTGGAAAATAATCTGGCAGTAAGTGTTTATCAAAGAATATTAATACGGTTCGGACATATGGAAATAATGAGCAAAGAAAGACTTGAAAATATTTTTTTGGGATACAGAGTGGATGCTGTGAGCTTGAAGAATGTAATGGATAGAGGGAATGAAATATACTTTGTGGAATAGGGGAATGTCTTTAGAACAGGGAAGGGAGAGGAGATAGAAGTGAATGAAGAACGGTTGTGAATGGATGATAGTTTGACGCGCCTCAGTGGGATTTCTACATGTTTTCTCTAACTACTTCTGAGTGGACAAGGAAGGAGAGTTGCCGTGTAATGAAACGGTAGGGGCAAGCCAACTACGATGACGTTACTGTTTCATGTTCCACTGCCTCCATTCATAATAACTAAGACATAAGGGAAAACAAATGGATGTTGGATGGGTGCAAGATGGGTTAAGGATGGGTGCATGCCTTGGCTAGGTATATAGGTAGATAGATTGATGTATCACACCATTTTGCGTTTTGAAGCTGTATATCTAAAGAATTTTCCACACAGTGAATAGGAATTTGTTTTTTTAACGTGATATTTCTATTTCTGATTCAATGTAGACAATTTTGCAACATAAATAAATCTAGATGATAGAGAGCAAAAGCCTATCGAAGGAATGAAAAAAGTCATATTTAAGTTGTATTAAAATTCGAAAATGAGTAGTAGTTTCTTTGCACTACTGTTGCCCTGACTCATAATTTAGTAGACATAACTGAATACCAGGCATAAAAGTAGGTGGCACTGGAAAGGGAGGGAATTACATGAAAAAAGTTAGGAGTGGAATATTTTTGGTAGCGAGACCAGAGTTTGGACGAAGACAAGTAAAAATATCCGAAAGATGGGGACGAAAACTTAAATTTTTTGATGATAGATAACAAGAGTTTGAAAAAGTATGGCTGAGGTGACTAAAAAAGAAAAGTAAGATAGATATTAAGCTGAAGAAACTAAGTGAATTTTTTATATTTATCAACTACATTTAGTTTCGAGCAGCGCAGGGAAAAAGAGACCACAGAGGGTAGCTGGATTTTGCATTGAGAAATAGAGTAATAAATAATAAGGAAAATGCTACTTTGAAGGCTTTTTGAAGAGACAGTGTGCAAAGGTATATAATAATAATGCAAGAAAGAAAAAGATTGCAAAGATACGTTTTGCAAAGTTTAATGGAACCATGAAGAACAAACCAAGGGGATTCTTACAGCTTGGCCAAAAGACAGCAGGGATGAATGAAACAAAGAAAGGTAAAAATGTCACGCTTTTGTGCTTTTGTAAAATTCCGTCTACGCGGATGGTGCAAAGAAAGATAAAGGAATGGGGGATGAGAAGATTCACATGGAAAAATGAGTGTGAAGAAAAACATGAAGGAAATAATCGGAATCGAGGTAATGTGAGGTTTTAGAATATGTCACTGTGATAGTCTCAACAAGAAAATAACAAGGACTAAAAGATACATCAGATACATATGAACTTTAAAATGGTACAATAGCGAGGTAAGAGAGACCAAAATTAGTCCCCAGGCTGCAAGAAAAAATAACTAAACTATAAGAATAAACAGAATATGTAAAGTCTCTATAACCATGCTATTTAAGAATTGAAAGTATGCTTTGCTAAGTTTCTTAAATAAATTAAGTCTGCATCACGTGGGTATGTAATTTGGGCTAGGCAAATCAGACGAACATTATAGTTTACTTAAGAATTAAACAAAAACATGACAACTCTATGCATGAAACCTGCTACTCCCTTGTTTGGGAAAGTGGAGTGCTTGGAGGAACAAATTCTGCATTCGTGGTGACGTGTCGGCCAGGTTGACAGGGCAGGGTTGGCTGAATAAATGAAAATAGTCAGAGATGAGTTGCGAAAAGCCTTGAAAGGGTCGGAAAGTAAGAGGAAGAAGCAGAAGAGGAAAATTGTCTTAAAAAAATGTAAAGTGAGGTATGGAAAATATGAATAATTCGAAGACGATGCAGTGAAATAAAAACGATTTGAGAAGGGAGCTGAAAAAAGAAAATGAAAAAAGAGAAATCAGCAAAAAAGAGATTGAATAGTTCGTGAAAGAAAAAATAAAATGAGAAGGGGAAAATAAAGTTAGGATATAAGTATCTACACTAAAAGACGGGGCCCAAAGGAAGTATAGAGGAAATAACAGAAACTATGAAAAATAAAAAGATGGGATGAGGTTGATTAATTATCAGAAAGATAAAAGGGAAAGAGTATGAATAGTTGAGTGAATGAAACCATTTCTCAAATAAGTATATAATAAGAAAGAAGTCATTCTAAATGAAACAAACTTTGAAAAGAATTATGAGGAATGTATGCGACATAGTGGTGTCTTAATTTCTTTTTACTGTGACATGGTCTTAAGGTGTTATTTTTGCTTTAGAAAAAAAATTAAGCTTGGGGGATGCCACATCAAAGGAATAAGTTATTGATTGAGCCTGATATATATATATATATATATATATATATATATATATATATATATATATATATATATATATATATATGTGTGTGTGTGTGTGTGTGTGTGTGTGTGTGTGTGTATGTGTGTGTGTGTGTGTGTGTGTGTGTGTGTGTGTGTGTGTGTGTGTGTGTGTGTGTGTGTGTGTGTGTGTGTGTGTGTGTGTGTGTGTGTGTGTGTGTGTGTCTGTGTGTGTGTGTGTGTGTGTGTGTGTGTGTGTGTGTGTGTGTGTGTGTGTGTGTGTGTGTGTGTGTGTGTGTGTGTGTGTGTGTGTGTGTTCAGGAAATATTACGCATGGAAATGTTTATAAAGAATGATACCTGCACTTCTGAACTAAGAGTTTCAGCAGAAAAGGAAGGGCGAAAAAAAGGATAGTTTATTATGTGTGGGGACCAGGGAATATGTACTGAAACTAAAATCTTAAGTGTTTCATGTAAAGAACAATTTCTTATTAAAAGAATATTAGTTACAGCGTACTACTTTAGAAAATTTTACATGGCTAACGACAACTTATTTGATCGGAGAAACCAAATTTTAAGATGGGTGATATACTCTTTCAACAGTGTGCAGGCCTGTGTCATTTAACATATTCTGCTTTGTTAACGCTAAGACCATTTCATTTAACTCGTTAAAAGCTCCTAGGATTAAAAAAATAATAATAATAATAAGGTACCATACGGAGCTAGTACACTTACCGATATGATAGTCTACATGGGTTCCAGGAACCATCTGGGTCAGATTCCCAACAAACTGGGGAGCGCAACTGGAAAATTTACAGTAGGGATAGACAGATATATGGGAGAAATGGTGAGAGATAAAGAAAATATGAGAATGTTAAGTGAGAGTCGGAAAGAAAATACATTTTTGTAGAACAAAGACATGTGTAGTTGCTTGAGCTTGAGAGTATGATAATGTTTGTATGGAGTGTGTAGTTGATTTTACCTGTACCGTGTTTAACATAGGACACATACATATATATATATATACATACATAGAAAAAATGTACATAAATCTACATTCAAAAACCAATACATAATAATATAGGTAGACAATTCATCTATTATAGGTTTAAACAAAACAATATGTTATATATAACAAAAATATAATTGTTCAAGATATATCTTCTTTCCTTCGACACACACTCTGGACAATATAAAAGGAATTGTTTGTTTATAGTTGGGTAAAAAAGGACCCATTGTGAAGCCATGAGTTGTGTTCCTGCCATAAGTGCGAGGGACCCAGGTTCAATGCATTGAAACTGCTAGGCAATTGCTCAAACCATACATGAATTGATTGCTAATCCCTGCAATAATGGACATGATATGTGCTCTATGTTAGTGTCCCATTGTAGAGCTGGCATCTAATGAGTATTACCGAGCGAACTACACTTATTTCAGTTTCCATTCTCAACGACAGTCATTTCTGCGTAGTCGATACCTTACATGCACCATTCATACATTAATAGTCCATGTTAAGCCACCATGGTGAAGCACAGAGGTTGCATCGTTCCCAATGAAATAGACCGGTGATCCTTCATTAAGCCCGACTAAATCCTCGGACATGAACTGCAAGACTATTGAACCAATCAATCTAGATCCATTATAGTTACAATAAAGTTATACAAATTAGACTAGGCTTCTTTTGCATCCTAAAACAAAATAACATCCACAATCAAAATCAGCATTCTACTGACCCATTCCTCTTCTTTCTACCACTTCTAAACTTGTAGAAAAAATTATCCTAAAAAGAATCCGCATGTATTCAAAGAAGGCTGATCCACTAATATATTGCTTACAAACCTTAGACAACAAGTACTGGAAGGTTCTGTGATAAAATACGACCTACCAAAAGAACAATCGTGGCATTAGATTAAAATAAGGCATTTGGCACTCATGGCACGTATTGCTAAATAAGATAATGAAAACAGAAATGTACTAGTACACTAACAACAAACAATAATAAACAAACCTCTCAGTTGACATAGAATGCACTATATATTAGGACAGCCATCTATCAGGAGCAAAACATTGTAAACGGAGTCTTCCAAGGATGAATATAATCACAAACTTAACTTAATCTATTCACACACGACCTCTCATTTGTAAACATGAAGCTCAATGCCAAAGCTTCACATGTATAAAATACCGAACAATGATAGTCCAACACTGGATCTACAAAACAATAGTCAGAAACATTCGAACATATTTCAATGAGATATAGATATGACTGATACAAAACAGAATTTCTGTATACTATCTAAACTCGTTGGTGATTTGGCTTATCAATTTATAATTTACA
>NC_134784.1:47000335-47020335 GCF_046742065.1 Oratosquilla oratoria | reverse complement strand
TTCCATAACACCTCACACGAAAGAAAAGTATTTGACAAAAAGAACCTTTTGGTTCTTCCTTACAGTGAGAAATTAGTTGGTCTGCCTAATATTCTCAAACAATTCAACATCAACTTGGTTTTCAAAAATAACAATACTATAAAAAGTAAGCTCATTAGAAATTCACCTGAAGTAAATGAGGGTTGTGTTTACTCTATTCCATGCCTTAAATGTAACAAATTTTATATCGGCCAAACTGGTAAAGACTTAAAAACTAGGATAAATCAGCACAAATATAGTGTAAGGAGTGGGCAAAGTTCCAGTGTTTTTTTTATCCATGTAAGAGACCACAACCATCCTATTGACTGGGATAATTCTAATGTAATCATTTCTTGTAGATCTTTATTAAAAAGAAATGTTATCGAATCCAGTCACATTAAGCAAACCTTTGACCATAATATTAATCTAAGTTTAGGATTATATAAACTTGATGATTTTATTATTGATAAAATTAAAAAAAAAAATTCTCCAAGTGTTACTAGGCCGGGGTGACGTAACGTCATGTGACCAAACGTCCTTAAAAAGTAAACATACGTCTCAACCTGATTATGAAGCATCTTGTGTGTCCTTCCCATGTTCCTAGCTTGTCTACTACTTTATGTATATATATATCCACCTATGTCTCTGTAACTGTGTATTCCTTGATAATGTCTTAAATAGACGAAAACGTTCGGACTAAGCTTCTTATCTCCCAATGTTTTTTTCTGCAAATTGTTTTTACGTGTACCTTGTGAATTACTGCAAAATATATATATATACATATATATATATATATATATATATATATATATATATATATATATATATATATATATATATATATATATATATGCTGGTACATTGTGACAAGTTGATGAAGGTGGAAAAAGAAGTCACGGGTTTAGTTTCGAGTTCCTGAGTTTATTCCTGACCTGTTTCATTTACAGCTTTGTCACCACAAAGACAGTTCAAAAATAGTACAAAATAAAATCTTAAGAATAATGAATGTTCATACTAAGGGAACGTAAATGAAACATCTACACAAAGAAATAAAAATTCTTTCTATAAAGCATAACATCAGTTGGATAGGTTGGAGTGCCATATGCTGAGCAGTTTAATTAGACTATCGAAACAAATATGCGATTGTCGGATAGTTGTTCTAAGTAAAAGACTCGACAAAGTGACTGCGCTTACTTACTCTGCGGAATTGATGTCGGGATCCTGCAGCACAGGTTCCAAGCTGCTTCATTTGTAGATTTGCTGTAACGTAGATGGTAGTGTCTTAGCCTTGTCATTCACGGCCGAGGGTTAAAATCCGATAGCAGAGAGATTAATGGAATTATCGAAACAAATATTTATTTGACAGGTGATTCTTCTGAATAAAAAATTTGATTGGATACGCTGCAAGATTTAATATATATAGGCTTCACCACGGTCAATTTGTCATGCAGACTGGAGCATACCAACCGAATGTACGGATAACCCAATACCAGGGAAATTATGTAATACTATACCATTATCCTGCATAAGGAACATGACATCATTTTAAAAAGACCAGAGAAAGCATACATACATAAGGAAGAACCTTCCTAAACTTAAATCAAATGTTTACATCAACTCTCTCATCAAGTATATCACAAACAGCAACCCATGGAGTTCTGTCTCAAACAGTACTCCACGATACAGTCTCACACCTTTGATGCTCCCTCACCCTATGCGGTGAGGTGCAGGTCAGTCATACTACTCACATAGCGAGTCACCCGTTACGCTTCCAAAATAAATCTCCTAAAGATATCCAGGTAAGACTGAAAAAAAAATATATATAAATTTTAGAAATCTACCGCATATACTAATTACGAAGACTGAGGCATTGCAAGAAAGATAGAACAACAAGTTATATATTTACTGCTGTCGATATCAACAGAATGTGTATTTTAGATTGCCTTCACGTAAAGCATAACTCAACACTTAGGAAAAAAATCTGTCTAGAGCTTTTTTAAAGAGAATAGCTAGTATGAAACAAGCGAACTGACCCGGCCTCGTTGGTGTAAGATTCTTCTGAATGTCTCATCTGTCGCCTCCAAGTCTTCTCCCGATCCTTCACTGGAGCTCTTCTATTACCACAACCCCTTTTCTAATTCATTATTATGTGTGTGTTTGTGTGTATGTTTGTTTGTTTGTTTGTATTTATTTGTTTGTGTGTGTGTGTGTGTGTGTGTGTGTGTGTGTGTGTGTGTGTGTGTGTGTGTGTGTGTGTGTGTGTGTGTGTGTGTGTGTGTGTGTGTGTGTGTGTGTGTGTGTGTGTGTGTGCGTTTGTGTGTGCGCGCGTTTGTGTTTGTGTGTGTGTGTGTGTGTGAAGGTCAAACCGTAAAAAAATTGTATCGTATAATGTGTTCGACATAACGCTTGTGTCATGTGTAGTTTCAATGACGCCACACTTGAGTAATGTATAATATCCATGACGTCATTCGTGGGTCATGTCTAACATCTATGACGTCATAGGAGATGGTCCAAAGGCTACGACATAAGAACATAAGAACATAAGAATAAAGGAGACTGCCTACACTAGGCACATGAAGTTTTCCGATTGCGTAATCAGCGCTTTCATCCGTATCTAATGAATTGTTGATTGAACTTCACTCCACTAACCAAAATATTTCATAAAGTCCGTTGATATACATACTTTTTTCTAATTATTGCAAAAACGATCGGTCAAAAATATAAGGTTAATAGAGGCAATTACGACATATTAATTCAGAATAAGTTATAATTCTATATACATGTATTTTTATCCAGGTGCAGCAAATGAGAAAATAAAGTGAACACTTCAAGGTGCGTGTTCTACCCTCTAAACACAATAAGTAGGAAACAAAACGAAATAACAAATTCATAATATAAGTACTTGAGAAAAGTAAAGACAAAAAGTTAGACACCCGGGTCAGAGCTCATTTGAAAGTCCAGCACAGATATATAACCATAATCCAGAAAACTTCTTGTCGCGTCTAGTTATTATTAGTTTGCGGCGGTGAGTAGATGGCGAACTCAGCCCCTCGGGAGTCGTGAAGCGTCAGTTGGAGCCCTGCGTTGACGATAGATGGGGGCCGGCTGGAGAGGGAGGTCGACCGAGTGCAAAGTAAAGTATACGCTACTACTGTGATAGCCAGTTTTCGGTCATGGAAGAACTAGAGATGGTCTTTAGCACTGAAACTGTATGAAATGTGTATATTGGTCACAAGTAAAAGTAACTGAAGCAGTGGTATTTGGTTTAATCATAATGGGGGTCGTATGTATCTTTTAGGAACACAGAAAATAAATCGTGACTCGGATGTAATATATATATACGCAGTGGACAGGATGCAGGGATGACCCGTCATCCAGGAGGTGCCAAGATGAGAGGGAGGGAGGGGGGTGGAAGGGTATGGAATATATAGGAAATGGAATGGATGGGAATGGTTTCTATGCCTTTTTCTTTTTGGCGACCCCCCCCCCCGTGTAGGGGGAAAAAGCCTTTGGTATATGCATGTATGTATGTATGTATATATATATAAATATATATATATATACATATATATACATATATATACATATATATATATACATATGTATATATATATATATATATATATATATATATATATATGTATATATACATATATATATTTCCAACTATAAGCAGCTTTTTTGTTTTTAGGAAAATGCCTCACTCCTGCCAAAACAGTAACTTTTGCCCCGTGTGTTCTGACAGCCAGATCAAGCTAATAACAGGCGTTTCTATCCACCTGTGGAACATCGTTTTACTAATCGGATTAATACATAGAATGAACCTAGAGTCCTAGATTAATTGGATCAGTCCGTGTGATTTGCAAATAGAATTGTTTATTAAGAGTCGCAATTCGGGAAATAACAGAAGGCGTCAGCACAGAACTCAAGAGGTTGAAAAAAAAACTCTGTCCTGCAACCTGAGAAATTATGCAAACATGTGAAGACGAAGAAAGAACGAGTCTGGGTGCATTAGACGCATAATAAGCGCCACAGACTAATGCAAGATGAATTACGATGGAAAGGTAAGGACTAGTTCTAATACAAGAAAAGGAAGGTAGAGACGGTTTTGCTAAAATAACAGAATGCAAATCAATATATTGTTTTAGCGAAAGACCCAGACAATGAAGAGTAAACTTGTTCTATCAGTAGAAGTTAAAGAGAAAAATTACACGGTTTTGTACATAAAAAATCTAATGGGTTCCCTTGAACCCTAGCTACCAGGTGGAACTGATCGTAAATAATGGTTCAGCTGTGGCAGAAAAATTGATTGTAAAATAAAAAACGGTTGATAGTTATGATGGGAGGAAATGAAGGCAAAATGGAAATCAATACTGTGAAAAGGAATACATTATAAAGGAAAAATCCCTATAAGAGAAAGTACTATAATTATTATTTCAATAAAATCAGGTACTGATGTAGTGTCCGTTGAATATGAAGAAGTAAGGAGGAAGGATAAACGGAACTGAGCTCGAATGAGGTGAATAAACAAGGGAGGGGGAAGGACAGAAAAATATATGGTGAAAAAATTCCGAGAAAAAAAAAAGTGAACCAAACTCGTGTTGACAGAGTCCCTGTGGCTAACCTCTCCCATTACATGTCCTTTAGGCTGAGAACTCTCAAAAATAGAAATTTACTCCTTAAACATGGTGATGTACTTTTCAGAAGTATTTTTAATTACATTCACTTTTGGCCAAATTTGAACCAAAATAATCAACCAAGACCTCATGTTAACCAAAGCCACTCTCACGTCAGTAAAACTTCCTTGCTTTAGCCACAACAAAAACATAGACTCCGTGTCATTGCATGAGAATATGGGGGAAACTTAAAGAGAAACATATCACTCCGAAGCAATATAATTATTATAGAAAATAACCTCATGCAGCAAGTGAAATACAAGGGAAAAGGCATGAAAAATAACGACTTAATTCACTCTGAGGCATAAGGATATCGGAGCATTAAGATCATAATCATAAATGAGTTTCTAGAACATGATAAAACATGTCGATTGGATGCGCACATCGCATTCACATGAAACGGGGCAAAAAGTTGCTTGAGGTCAGATTTGGTTGTTGTATAATTTCACTGATGTCCAAATTATTAGAATTTTCGCATACAGCCAGCTTTGCAACTGGAAATTTTACTCATAGGCTGTCGGCACGTGGGAGGTGGTACATCATACACCACACACACGATGACAGATGTGGTGTGGTGAGACAGGGTTTTGACCTCACCCACTTAATCCATCTCGCTTTGGAATATCAACACTAAGATTTTTTTTTTGTATGTGTTTGCGTGTGAGTGTGTGTGTGTGCGTGTGTGTGTACGTGTGTGAGCGCGTGCGTGCGTGCATGTGCACGTAATTTGGATCATGGTGAATATAAACAAGGGGTAGCAAAGGGTTGTTTATCATTTTATTATTTTCATATAACAACTTCTTTAATAAGAATATATAAACATGATATTGGTACTTATTACCCCTGTGATGTTTCCTCCTGGGACTGTGCTGTTACTACCATATTGACACTTTTGTAGGTTCTATGCTGGTCTTTTTTGCTACGTTTGTGAATAATTTAGTGAATCTACCGCAAGGGAAAATTCCTTGTTAAAATATGAACTACTTATATAATCCTTTTTCTGATTTTATCATGATGTTTGTGTACTTTGAACTTTTGTCAGTCTGGTAGATCACCAAACTACTTCACTTGACCTGCTATAGAATTAGACGTCTTATGTACCATTATGTCATATTATGATATCTACTATGGTTGGACTCTGTGAAGAATAGTAGTGGAGTAAGTTTATGGAAGGGTGGCTTCTTGTCATGGTAATCAATATAATGTTGGAAGATGGATCCCTGGTTACAGTGGTTTTGAAGGCGTCTTCTTAAGGGAGTGGAGGTTCTGCCAATGTAAGTATTGGAGCCGTCACCGTGGCTCTCTTGGGAAGAAAATTCATAAATAACATTAGTAGAGGCCTTGATTGGGGTCTTAGGGGTGGTGTTATTCCTCATAACCAAGGATCTAGTTAGGATTGGTTTGCAGTAGATTCTCAAATGATGATAATGTCCCCAGGAACACTACGTTCTCACCGCCAGCAGGAAAAGCAATGTGTGTGTGTCTGTGTGTCTGTGTGTCTGTGTGTATAATATATATATATATGTATATATATATATTTATATATATATATATATATATATATATGTGTGTGTGTGTGTGTGTGTGTGTGTGTGTGTGTGTGTGTGTGTGTGTGTGTGTATATATATATATATATATATATACATATATATACATATATATATATGTCTAACGTATTATTTGTTCATTTAAGGGATTTTATTCATTACGTTAATTAGGGAGATACCATAGAAAATATTAGAAATAAGTCATATTTGACTAGAAATATAATAGAATCTAGTCTGATTAAGATACATTTGTCAACAACTTAAATTTAAGCCAAGGAATGTACAAATTTGATTTTTTTATTGTTAGAATATGGTGGCCCAAACGTCCGCTGCCTCGAACGGTATGGGTTAACCACGAGATATTCCCTCACAACCTTTTCCTGTTCCCATCCATTGCCTCTCACTTTGTATATATACTCATGTTTGTATCACCATTTTATGCATCCTGAGGATGTCTAAATAGACGGAAGCGCTCGGTCTTCATTTATATTTTTTCCTTGGTTTTTCTGCATATTTAGAATCACGAGTGCATATGATGTCTCATGCAAAATGGATACCAAGTGCTTCTTCCAAGATTTTACTGCTTACTGCCATGAACTTTTCCCCTTCGTCATGGAACTATGTTCAGCTCTCTCCAAGTTCTATATGATGAAACTTCGTCTGAGATTTCTTAAAAAGTGCTTGGAAGAGCAAGTGTCACTTAAGTCTCTTCTAAACAACCGATTATCAAGTCTGTGCACACGACAATTTGAAGTCTTCCAAATGATAATTCTTCTGAAATATATAATCACAAAAATTTAAGTCAGTGCCATATTCAAATTTTGGAGGTAAGAAAAAAACGTGAATTTGATCGTGCTATACCGGTGAAATGGAAGTCAAGAATGTTAGACCAGTGTTATGAAAAAATGAGGTTTGTGTGTAAAACCTTTAGTGTTAAAATTAACAAAAACTTGACAATTTAATCAAAGTAAGCAATTTGGCTAAACATGCCAACCCAAATTTTGTGATTAACTTGTCTGATAAACCCTTATGCGATTATGTTAGGTGTGCTTTGCTACACCTAAACAGGTGGACATTATTAATATAGCCAAAGCCTTTCGCAATTTGGAAAATTTTGGTGAAGTACCTAGTGATGATAATTAACATTATATATATATAAATATATATACATATATATATATATATATATATACATACATATATAGATGTGTGTGTGTGTGTGTGTGTGTGTGTGTGTGTGTGTGTGTGTGTGTGTGTGTGTGTGTGTGTGTGTGTGTGTGTGTGTGTGTGTGTGTGTGTGTGTGTGTGTGTGTGTGTGTGTGTGTGTGTGTGTGTGTGTGTGTGTGTGTGTGTGTGTGTGTGTGTGTGTGTGTGTGTGTGTGTGTGTGTGTGTGTGTGTGTGTGTGTGTGTGTGTGTGTGTGTGTGTGTGTGTGTGTGTGTACATACATATGTAACCATCTATCTATATATCCATTTATCTATCTATCCATATATCTCTCTATTTATATATCTCCCTGAAAATTCTGAGAAAACACAAGGCTTCTTGATGAACAATTTCATTCTCCTAGGACTCATAATCTGCAAATTATTAATAAGTGCAATATCCCTTTTCTCCAATTTTAACTAAAATAGAATTAATGTGAGTCAAATCCGAATAGATGGACATCACAGGAACCTACCTCTAACATTATAGTCTTTATGCTAAAAAATAAATGTTCTACATTTTAAAGAACCAATAAGCCTTATCTTAAAATATAAGGAGTAAAGATAGTCTTACAAAGCTATAATATACCCTATTTCTAGGATTACCATGCAGTATCATCAGACAATCTTTTGTATAGGCAAAAAATACATATATACAATCAGTAAAAAATAATCTTATTTTACAACACTTTGATTGTGATGGGGTGCGTGACCTAGGTTTTTATTCTTGATTCTGTGGACTTAAAATCCTATATTGTACAAAGACTTTTCTTACGTGCATAATTTCTTACCACAATTTGGTGTATAAAAGATCTTTCCTTGCTTGCGTATTCCGAGGTATGGACTTTTCTTCCTACTTTCGTCTCTCTCTCTCTCTTTTTTTTTTTTTTAAGATTCCATTCAGTTCTCTTGAAAAAGACAGGAAATGTTAGTATCATCTGAATTCGCTGTCCCTTAAATAGTTTTAGAGGCTTGACAAATCCTTGAGTTTTTGTCTTCGAGTGTTACTTTATTAGTTCTAAAAGTGGTATGAGGGGAACAAACGACTTTCCTGAGTGTCCCACTGAATGTAGAGATATTCTTGGAATGAAGCTAATCTATGTAGTGCAACACTAGTTTGGTTGTTTCCGTATTTATACAGTATTCAGGATCAAAACGTTTTGGACTCCCAGTCAGGAACTTATTATCTTTTACCCATGACTCTATATTCTTACATAAAAAATATACAATAATTTATGTCTATAATATAATTGAAAACAGAACTATAGAATATACACCTAGTATACGAATTATAAGTTTATTGCGTCACACTTTCTTTTGAAGGCAAGAGCGACAAAAAATGGTTTAGGGAGCTTGGTGACTTATGTCTTCCTTTCTTATGTCCAGAAAAACCCCAGGCGATGGAAAACAGTGAGTTACAATGTGCTACAATTATACCTTCTTTAACATGTGTAGTGTAGAGACAATCTATAATCTGTATGGAATGTTACACTTCCCCTCTTAAAGTCTGATACTACTAGAGTCGTTGTCTTTGTGCTTGTCATTGTTATTGTCTTTTTCCCTGAGGTAGTGTAATTCTCAATTATAGGCTTGCATCATTAAACTCCACCAAATCAGGCGATAGTTAAAATTGTTAGCTACAGCCTTAGTAAGGAACGTCAGTGGGTTGTATACTGTGTTTATGTGCAGTTCTACAAAGGAATGATTATAAGATTTAGAATGTTTGGTAGCCTTTATTACAGTCAAACATGATTTTTAGGGGAGTAATTGTATTGATATTTATTTATTTATTATTATTATAATTTTTTTTTTTTTTTTTTACAAATATAAACGTTTACGTGTAATATCCGTCTAGGTCCTGCAACAAAACAACTCTGAAGGTTACGTCACTTGCATCTTTGAACAATTCCAATGGTTTGAAATAATCTAGAGTTTGCAGAACAGATTAGTCCGTCAACGACATTTCTAAATGTTGAAAAGCATACAAATTTCTAGTCCTTGCGTAATAGATCCGTGGAGAATTCACCAAAAAATCGGAGAGATAACGACAAAACCTTTGTTAGTGCCCAGTAATTTCTCTGAGTTTAGAGATTTGTTTTCTTTTGGTGGGGGTGGGCGTTTCTTTTATTGTCTTTTTTTTTTAACTAAAGGATATTTTTCTGTTTTCAACCATGTAACTTGAGTAGGAGAATTGCACGTGAACAAACTGGCTATTCAACAGAATTATGGTGAAGTGTGTTCTATCAGCACTTCCAAGAAACTCGTAATTGAGCTGTTTTTTCCAAGAAGTAGTACAAACTACAACACCACATAAACAATTCTTACCTTACTTCATTCCTTCAATAGAATAGTTTACCATGCACTGGTAAGTAGCTGTAACGTTTTTAATCTAAATAGAATATTAAATCGAATAGTACTGTAGTCTCTTTGATGCAGCGTATTTTATGTTTTATCTTAGCATGTTGACCTTTGTGTTATAAATTGAGGAACCTATGTCTCTGAAGTCATCAATATGAGGTAGTATACATGTATTTGTTTCTGTTATTCTATTCATCCTTAAATAGTATACTAATCCACCAGATACTTTAGATTATAATTCAGTGCAGTGTCCTGCACCAAATTTGGTCATGTTATTCTCATGGCTGTTTATCTGATCAACCGATTGGCTCACATTATAAAAACAGGAAAAACAAGAAAAGATATATGATTTTACTTTATTTTCTTCTATAATATTTAAAAACTCTCAAATGCCATGAACAAAAGCTAACTCCGCGGCGAGAAATCCAACATGTTCTGAATAGACGGTTAAGCTGCAAGTAAAAAGGATAATTCTTCTTCCATATGTAGTCATTGTTTATGAACATATTTCCAAAGCATGATTTCAATATTCCCCTGTAAAATATTGAGGTTCCATGGGAATGTGAGTAAAAAGACGCAAACACCGTAAGTTTTTTACCTAATTTAGAGAGAGTCTGTTTAAAATGTAGTGACATAAAACCGGAAACTTTCTCACTTTGAATCTCTTCGGGATATCTAAACAGAGGGAAATATTTTGTGACATACTGGATGAATGAAGTTTACTTTTATATTCTGTAATGGTATAGCTTTACGAAAACTGGTGCTTATGTGCATCAAGGAAACTTGGTATTCATGCTCTTTCTTGGTCAGAGGAATTGATTAGATACAGTCAATGATAACTTTAGTAATATGCCCCTTCATTTTGAGGACAATTTTCAATTAATCACGGGGAATGATAAAAAGATGAGAAGCATACTGGAGGCGGGAAGCTGCATCCGAAACCGTTACATTTGCCTGTTGCATTTGAACTGCTGGAATAGGTAGCAGGCCCTGCTAGAAATCTGAAAGAATTGTTAGAGTCGAACCCACGATGAGGAATATACGGGAGCAGCACGATTATGATTGAACCACCAAGGCACGAGGAATATTTTTTTTTTAACAATTTGGTAAATGTGACAGGTCTTACAGTAATGATCTACGTTCCTGATTGCATTAGGACAATAAAACTTAATAGTAACATCATGTAGGTCTCTGTTACCTCTAGACGTCTTGCCAAGAAGCACTGTGGGTCATACAAAGAGTATGGTCTCTATAGATACATATAGCAACAATATTGTGCTTTGTATCTCAAAAAACGAATCAAATTTATGGGATGGGAGCCTCTTCAGCATTAGTACATCTGTATTTGTATAACAAAATCGATATTTACTCTCAGCTTCTTCCCTAATTTCACACAGGTAAAAAAAGAAAGGAATGTTCTTATTTTATTTTACGATATTACATTGAAATTTGGAAGAGTTTTACTATAGTTATTCCTGAGTGTATATTGAAACAGACTATTTAGCCTAAATGGGTCAGAGTCAATTAGAAAATGAGTAGGAATATAGGTTTCAGCCTGCAAAGTTTTTCATAAAACTAACCACGTAATAGCATACACAAGATAGATTTGTATCATTAAGGAAAGAATGTATTTCCTTCATAAGAGTGTTTGTGAGTTTTGGGTAGCACACTTCTCATTTAGTAAATCATTTGATAACAACAATTGGATATTGGATATATGCAAGGAATCTTTGTATGCAACATTGACTTCTCTTGGTGGGATGTTACCTGTGGTTACGAAATTTGTTCACTTTAAAAGCACCTCACGTAGAATACCCTCTTAATCTAGTATTACGGGACAGTACGTACAAACCCCTCTGTAGCATATTGTTCACGTTTGACAGTTTCAGAGGTTAAGCGAATTTACCATCATCCGAGTTGATCCATAAATGGCGATATGACAATCACCTTTATTCATCACACAATTTGATATATTTTGAAGTGCCGCTTCTGCACATTTGTACTTCATTAGAACAGGAGTTAAAGAAAACACTATTGTGTGTACTCACATATGGTCACAACAAATACTCATGAGCGCATGCACACGACACAGTTACAGAGTATGTTAATGGAACAAAAAGTAACAATACTGTATTTCTTGCATACATCAATATATCGTACAGTTTGTTTTTATCCAAATACATCCCTTATAAACAATGCCTTATCGAAGTAATACTGATTTATGAAAGACTTATGCAAATTCTATATTGTAGTATAGAATAACGTATTAGTATGAAAGTAAATGCAATATCATTTCAGCACACATACGTATGTATAAAAAATTGATTGCCATTCATAATTAACTCTCAGTATTTGATTACTTTTGCTTGATGTGACGCTACCAACCACATATACGTGGATTCAGCGTATTTAAAAGTCAAATGTAAGGTTGAGAACATGAAACACATAACTGAAAAAGCTTAGCAAAACGGTGTGTATATCTACGTTTTAAAGTTCGTATAAGTAACTGACTACACCTGTTACATAAATTTGTCAATTTGCAGATATAGTACACCATAGAACAAGCAACTCTCAAGTAGAACACATAGGAATTTATCAATACCTTTCACACTGGAACAGTATATGAACAATAAAAAAGGAACAAGAAAAATAAAAAAAACACTAGAGGGGTACATATATGTATTAAGTCATAAGAGATGAGATAGATTTGTCTGCGGAGCTGATACAGCAGCAATGAAAGCAACGCGGGTGTGCAAAATCCCTAGACACCAAAACCCCCTCTCCCACCCCCACCCCCGCGTGAGCTAGACTTAAGATCAATTGTGGTCACCAACTGACCTGAAAACAAGAGGAACAATGACAGGAAACTCAAAGCTATATATACAGTGTATACATACATATATATGTATATATATACATATATATATATGTATATATATACATATATATATATATATATATATATATATATATATATATATGTATGTATGCATATCGATACCTGAGTGGTCTAAGGCACTGACTTGGGAGGCTCTAGTCGCCAGAGGAGTAGGTTCGAATCCTCTGTGCAACGGTCATAAAGATTATCTGATTGATGTCGCTGTTCACCAGCGTATTACTCTGTCAAGTTGGCGAGAGTAGCAAGCAGCCTAATTCTCCACGAGGCCAGACGAAAGCGAGATGACAACAACATTGACCGGGGAGGAACGGGGTGAGCTGTGTGAATATATAAGTTGTCATTGTTCTATTTGTGTACACTCTGAAGAAGTCCTAGTTAGACGAAACTTTAGTAATAAAACTTCAATGGATTCTTGGCTTTTAAACTCACCACCCTACTCTCATTCTGTCTTCACACCTCAATATATACACATATACATAAATACATATATCAAAGGCTTTTTCCCCCTTACAAGGGAAGTAGAAAAAAAATAGAAGGATACAAGCTATTTCAAAAGGATAGGATAGGTAGCAGGGGGTAGGAGTAGCACTTTCCCTCAAAAACACAGCAAATTATATTATGAACAATGCGATTAAGAAAAAATAAATTATGGAATCTATTTGGGTGGGGATTATAGGCAAGAAGCAAGAATAAGAAATTTATTATAGGTGTCCTTTACAGAACTCCAAACCTAAACACTGAACAAAGTGAACCAATTAGAGAAATTTACAGGGCACCCCAGTACACACACACACACACACACACACACACACACACACACACACACACACACACACACACACACACACACACACACACACACACACACACACACACACACACACACACACACACACATACACACACACACACACACACACACACACACACACACACACACACACACACACACACACACACACACACACACACACACACACACACACACACACACACACACACACACACACACACACACACACACACACACACACACACACACACACACACACACACACACACACACACACACACATACACACGCACACACACACGCACATATATATATATATATATATACATAAATATATATATACATGTATATATATACATATATATATGTATATACATACAGATACATATACATATATATATATATATATATATATATATATACTGTATATATATATATATATATATATATATATATGTATATATATACACCAAGGACTACTATTAAACAGGACGTGCACACCCAGATTCCTGGCTCCGCTAGCGAAGGCCATTGCTTTCTTTGTAACCTAACATTTTATATTGGACAAGTATATAAAAACTAGAAACCTAACATTGTATATAGGACAAATATATCAACTATTGACTTATTCAATGCAGTATAAGTTAATATAAATTTTTATAGTGAAATAAGAAATTATTTTAGGGCACTGCTATTCTTTGAAATACCAATTTTAGCCGGACTTAACATGTATTATTGTATGAGGTTAGTGTACACTTTAAAGGAAACCAAGTTGCTGTTGTTTTACATTTTACAAAATAGATTATAGTTAAACCTTTGTGATTGCAAACAAACATTCACACAAATAAACAGACATAGAAGCAAAAGCTTACCAGACTGCAGCGATTGATCAGCGAGCCGGACCTTCTTTATAGAAGTCTGGAGAAGGACTGCATTCTTCTGCTGGTCTTTCTCTAGGTTGTGGAGTCCATTCATAAGAACATTTGCCAGACGACGGAACATCTTGGGACAGTCAATGTCAATCCTACTGAAGCTGGCCAGTGTCGAAAATATATCCATCAGTCTTTTCTGGCAGCAGGTACGGTGACGGGCTTCCTTGATGAAACACAGTCCACATCTGACAAGGTCAAAAGTGCACACATGTGGAGTTGTCAGGGAACCTCTGGACACTGTCTCGATAAAGTCCTTAACGTCACTGGTCACAAGAGGTTCCTCAGCGCTGAAGACCACATCGTCCGCGCACTTCGTTTCAAGCCACCCCGCCACATAGGCCGCACTGCAGTCTTCATTCGCAGTCAGTATCACATCTGTTGTGCACCTTTCAATAAAGGCTGCATCCTCTAGGTCAATTGCAGTCCCCAAGCAGGTATGTTCCTTCGACACAGGGTGGACATCGATGGACTTGAGGTTTACGGCAGCATAACTCGTGAGCCGCTGCTTGCATGCGAAGAACACATCCCCAGTGGCCATGAAAGAGTTTGCACCAGTTGATTGACGGTAGACTGAGAACTTCCCCTCAAGCCGGTTACTCTGGATCTCACGCAGCAGGATATAATGGAAGTCAGCGTTTCTGAATAAGTAGCGGCAAACGGCAGTCAGTCCCTGCATAGTCTGCACTAATTCATTCTTGGTGTCATGGGTGAAACACTTGATTCGATTTGCTCCATGTCCTGAAGAAGCCTCTTGGAAAATCAACAGGAAAGTCTGCAGGCTGGTTGACTGGGGATCCTGAACAGCTCGATATGTATCGTTCATGCGCTGATCTTGCCCCTTCACAGATACATTCACTAAATTCCACCAGTTGAGAATGATTTGGATGAACTTAGCAGTCCCATGACATCCTCAGAGATTCAATGAAGCGACAACCTTTTCATTGAAGACCTTCAAGACATGCTGCACATTTTGTAGTTGAAGTCGTGAGGGGTTGAAAGCAAACTTAATGAAGGGAGTAGTCTTCAGAATACTGCCTTTCTCTGACTCATACAGTTCCTTGACGTCAGCAAATGATGCTGTTGTTTTATTGTCAAGACTGATCTTCTGGCACTTCCCACTGATCCAGTTGTTGCGGATGCACTTCAGAAGATGCACTGTGTCAAAAAGGAGAAACTAGACACGATCATTGTCAAGAGGATGCTTAGCTGTGGCACGGCAATCACCCGGAAAATCAAACAGCTTACAGTACTGCTGGTTTATCTTGTGGTTGTCTGTGATAGACCCGATGACACGCCCACCTGCCCTCTCAACAGCAGCTGCCGCCTCCTTCACACGCTTAAGCTGGTATGCTGCTGTGAGCTTGTGGACGGGAGTCACAGAAATCATACTACTAGGTCCTCTGTGCAGCGACTTCATCATAATACATAGCATAGAAGTGGCCTTGCAGTCTGGCTTGTTCACTGCCATGTCACTCAGAACCACACCAGAAAAATGCAACAGTTGGCCGAATCTATATTTCATCTATCAAGAGAAATACATTCTTCTGCTGCAGTGTCTTCACTTTGGCAAATGTTTCCCTCATCACCTGATCCTTGTCAATAGATGAAGTGATGTATTGCAGCTTCCGTTTGTTTGGCAGCACCAAAATGTCTCTGAGCTGTTCATAACTACACTTGGGGTATGATTCAAGAGTCAAACAATAATCATTTATGGAAAACTCATAAATGAAAAATCTGTCAGAATCAACAACAAAGTTATTACGTGGTGGTAGCACATCAAGCCACTTCTGTCTTTCATAACGGTCTTTTGGCAGTCGAAACACTCAGCACCTGTTATCCTTGTTATAATTACCGTTGCAGTTCACAACACCACACTTATTAGGCATTTTGAATACAGAAAATCAGCAAGAAAGAACCTATGAAGAACCAAACAAACAAACAAAATCATCAAGAACCTATGTAAACAGACACTATCCACTTCTAAATGCAGCCACGCGCGAAAGACGCAGTGACACAACTTTACACCTCCACTGCTCGTAGCACACTGGACTGGCCTCCGCTAGCGGCGCCAGGAATCTGGATATGCACGTCCTGTGTATTAGTAATCCTTGACATATACATATATATATATATATATATATATATATATGTATATATATATATATATATATATATATATATATATATATATATATATATATATATATATATATATATATTGAGATCATAGGAGACTTTAACTACTGTAACTATAGAAACATTGACCGGAAATTTTTAGTAAGAGACCAGGAAGCAGGTTTTTTTTTTTTTTTTTT
Organism: Oratosquilla oratoria; assembly: GCF_046742065.1. NCBI lineage: Eukaryota > Metazoa > Arthropoda > Malacostraca > Stomatopoda > Squillidae > Oratosquilla > Oratosquilla oratoria. The sequence goes on along the minus strand of NC_134784.1, from coordinate 47,003,593 downwards.
TTTTTTTTTTTTTTTTTTTTTTTTTTTTTACGTGGTACAAAATATTTTTCTAAAACAAATTATTATATGTCCTACAAGGGAAGGAAATAATTTGAACTTACTCCTAACTAATAATGAGGATCTAACAAGAAACGTACATTTGTGATAGTCCAGACTCTACCGATAATTAAGAATTGAATAGTACGAATACCATTCTAGTACCTGACTTTAGGAGAGCTAATTTTTTAAAAGGCTGAGAATTTTTTTTATAACAGTTGGTCACATATGAGGCCAGCCCAAATGACAATGACAGGGTCAGCTGTCTAGATGAATAGTATAGTGAGGTAAGGAGCGAGGTGAGCGTGATTAACGTTGTCAGGGGTCTAGAGCAAGCCTGGGGCAAGGAGAAAAGTTTACAACCCCCAGTTTAGATTACTTACATGCCTGACACCAATAGCAGTGACAGCGATCTAGAAGAAATGTACAGTAACCTAACTGCTATGATCTTGCTTGCGCAAAATAAATGTATTCCCATAAAGGCGGCAAAGAAAAAATATTAATACTCTCAGATGGATGACAAATAGACTGAACAATAAAATCGAAATGAAAAAAAGGCTTTACGTCAGAATAAAGAAAAAGGGGGGGGGGCAGACCTTAGATCTAAATACAAAGATATGACTAGAATGGTTAAAAAGAACGAAACGTAACAACGAAATCAAGGTTACCAGACAAGTGAGATCCAATCCAAAGGATTTCTACCACCTCGACAGAGCCAAATATAAATAAAGGATAGGCTCAATAAAAAACGACAAAAATGTCATGTTAGATTCTGAGGAAAAAATGAATGAGGCGTGTAACAAACTTTTTCTCACGGTATTTACAAAAGAGAGGTTAAATATGGTACCTGGCTTCGACTCAATCTTCGGACTTAAAGCTACAAAATACACGGGTCCAGACGAAATTATTTTGAAAGTACTCAAAGAGTGTAAACCTGAAACCTACGAGCAGTTAATGGAAATACTTAGTAAGTAAGTAGACACTGGATTTGTCCCTATTTCTTGGGGCCAGCCAAAAAACTTTCTTGTTTGCAAAAAGGGTTTTAAATCGTGTATTCACGACTACAGTTTGACGTCGGTTTTCGGTAAAATGCTATAATTGATAATAGCTAATAAAATCAGAGTTTACATCGAAAGACATAACTTGATTTGTGACTCACAGCTTGGGTTCACCAAAGGTAAGTCACGTGTAACTAATCTTCTATATTTCTACACCAACGTCTTCAATGCGTCAGATAACAATAATAGTTAGGATGTTATTTAACATGATTTTAGCAAAGCGTTCGACAAGAAACTACTAGATAAAGTCAAAACTAGAGATTTTTAGATAGAGTCAAAACTCATGGCATAGGAGGAAGAGTGTTTAAATGAATTAGACCATGGATCAGCGACATAAAACAGCGGGTAACCATAAATGGTGTAAAATCCAAATGGGGGAATGTTACTAGTGGAGTTCCCCAGGACTTTTGGGTTCCTTGCTGTTCATTTTGTATAAAAACGACTTGGACAATGTGGTTAGTAGTGATGTTAGTAAGTTTGCGGACGACGCTTAAATAGGACGCCTAATCAGGTCAGGAGAAGATGCCAGGATACTACAGTAAGATCTTACAAATTGTTCACATGCTGGGAGAAATGTCAAATGGATTTCAATATCTCAAATTGCAGTGTGTTAAACATATGTTTATGTAACCCAGAAAGCAGATATAGCTTAAATAACACCTTTTTTAACGAAAGTCGAGTGCGAGAAAGACTTGGGAATGCTAGTAAGTCTTGACCTTAAGTCCAGGAAACAGTGCTTTAGCATCAGAAATAGAACAAAAACAACATTAGGTTTCATTATTAGGACTGCTGCGAGTAAAAGTACAGAAGTAGTTTTCAAACTCTATCCGGCGTTAGTTAGACCCATGCTTGACTATGCGGTACAGTTTGGTCTCCGTCTAATAGAATAGATATAAATTCACTAGAATCAGTACAGAGGATTTTGACCAAAATTATATCTGGGCTCAGAAATTTACCTTACGAGGTCAGACTTAGGCACCTTAATTTACACTCTCTAGAAAAATGCAGAGAACGGGGTGATGTAGGCAAGGTCATCATATTAATATAACAGGACAGGACTCGCATTAATGGATCTAAATTGGACAATACTATATTCCAAAAGGAAATAGGCAAGAACTGATTTACAAATAGAGTAGTCACCGTATGGAATAAACTTAGTAACCATATAGTGAGCGCTGGAAATATTGGGTGCTTTAAGAGACTAAACAGCTTTATAGATGCGGGTGATAGTTGGTGATGGACATGGAAGTGCCTAGTGTAAGCCTTATTTTCTCTTGCAGTCTCTTTCTTAAGTCTCTTATGAACGTGGTTTGTGTGGGGCAATTTTTTAATGTAGAAATGATGCATGTAAATATTGAAATGGGCGTAAGCGGGGAACTTTTTGGAGAAATACTCGTGGAGGCAAGTTTTGTTGACGTTAAGGGATCTTTTTCAATATAATGGTTGAAAGTATTATGGCAGTGGTTGCTTTGGTGATATTAATGACAGAAATCCGATAATATAGTAGTGACCGCAATGTCATTTTTGATAACCAAATTTATAAACATGTGCTCTATGTGTGTATTATTATTTGATCTTTGTGGTTTAGGTAAGACAAAAGGACATACGTAAAAAATAAAAAAATAAATCAATCTATCATAGCATGAGACTGTAAATATAGAATTGTGGGATCGTTATTTTTTCTGTCTTCTTAACGCAATGTAATGGCATATCTTCTAAGAACGGTGACTTATGTTTTATATTTTTGTTCATATTAATAAAAGTTAATATTATTTGGATGAATAAAGTTGTCAGCCACTAATCAGAACATAAGATATTAGGTTTGTAGTATTGTAATTAAATACTTCGATAAACCATATTCAAATAGAAATCCAATTCTTTTCTAAATGGGTTTTTTGGAGTAAAATGTTTTTTCATAAACTTATTGAACTAAACTATGCTTAATATTTCGGCTGAATTACTTGTAATTCAAAAAATTCCACAGTAATATGACATTCTTCATGCACTCTCATAAGTTTGATCATTTTAATATAATTCATTTGGCCAAGTTTGTGAGACTAGCCCTTTGTCTTTAAAATGTCCTACGACATGACTGCATGCACTTCTCCAACTTAACTTTCTCCTAACAAGCATTCTGGTACAACTTTTTATATTCCTTCATTTG